>NC_071672.1:3907500-3912500 GCF_028554725.1 Zeugodacus cucurbitae | reverse complement strand
AGGAGATTCCTACTGTCCCTCTAATTGGAGTTGTTTGTAGAACCTCGAAGTGAACGGACGCGTTTGCGCATCATTGCGAGTATTTAAAAGCGATTTTTAAAGTGACAGTTTTTTTTAAAGTACAGTGTTTCTGAAGCGAAAGAATTTTTCGGTTTTTCCGGTTTTTCGGTAGCCTGTTGTGAAAATAGACACAGTAAGCAGGTCGTGTGTATTCCCAAAGTGTGTGCGGATAGCGGCTTAGGCCATTAACTTGTGTGTGTTAGTGAACAAAGTGTGGGATTTCCCAGCAGTGCGGGTATAGTGGCATCTGCCATTAACAAATCTTTGTGCAGTGCAGGTAGTGGAAGTGTACTTTAGAGCTTTGTGTTGTACTTATCGCGAGTGTTTGTGCTCTGTGTTGTTGTTGGTGCAGGTACAAGAGAGTGCCAGCCAGTGTAGGTGGATATGGCTCCACCACGGAGGAAAGGAGCCAAGGCGCGTGCGGAATGCGAGGATTCCGAGCCCGCAACGGTCGGGTTTTTATCCACGACGGATGAGGATGTTGTGGGACCACGTCCGAGGCCACCCAAGCGCAGGAAGGAGCGGGTCGGCTCACCACCGCTGGTGAAGTCTGACGATAGCGGAAGCGAGGGAGAATGTGGTAGTGAAGCAGGGAGAGGGGGAATGACAGAAGCGGTCGTCAACCCCAAGAAAGCAGCCGGGAGTAAGGGCGTTGCTAAGGAGGTCGTAGCCAACGTTCCCTCCTCAGGAGGGAAAAAGAAGGTTAGTGGGATAGGGGAAACATTCGGAAAGGGGTCCGAAGTTGGGGGTAGCGCTGTCGGCCATGTTGCAGCTATGAAAGCTGTAAGCCAGTCGTAGGTAAGGTTATGCGCGTTTTACGGAGTGATTGGGGCCTCGGACGTCGTGCTGTTCGCGCCATATATCGCGGCTTATTTGTGGCTTGTGACACTTATGGGGCTGCTGTATGGTGGCGAATGGCCACGACGGTCTTCGGCCGCCGAAAGCTCCTCTCCGTCCAGCGTTGCATGATGATCGCCTGTATGTCGCACCGTTTCTACGGATGCGTTGCAGGTGTTACTAGGTGCGCCCCCTCTTGACGTGGTTGTCATACAGCGTGCTGTATCATTCAGGTTAAGAAGGGGTCTGAGTGTGTCATTGCTGCGGAATGATTTGATTTCCGATGATGATGTGGAGAGGGAGGGATATCTAGGGAGCAAGAGGCTTCTAGATGATAGGGTCAGGTGTAGGTGCCAAGACCGTTGGGACAGTAGTCTCAATGGTCGGGTGACTTATGAGTACATCCGGGACGTTAGGTGTGTAGAAGGAAACCCAGACTTCAGATTCTGTCTAAGTCTGGGTTTCCTGCTTACGGGGCATGGGCCTCTTAATGCATTCTTGCATAAGAGGCACCTTGCAGATAGTCTAGAGTGTATGTGTGGGGCGTGTGTTGAGGATTGGGTGCATGTTATAGCGAAATGCCCGATGTACTCAGACATTAGGGACCTTGGGGGTATGGGGATTAGTTGGACTGATGGACGGTTAGATGTTAGTGGTGTGATCTCCACTAGTCGGAATGCCGAACAGTTAGGGTCGTTTGAAAGATTTGCGCGCGTGTTGTTCAGGCGGCGAAGACAATTGTCTGAAGATCGGGGTTAGCTTCTGGTATGAAAGGTGTATGAATTAGATGAGACAATGGGATTCAATCCCTGGTCACCAGTCCAGAGCTGTATGGAAGCTCAACTGGTAGTAGTTTCGGAAGGAGCCCTTGGAGTTCGCTCCAACCTGCTCATGCGGACTGGCCCCTCTGGGAGTATCGTGGTGGTTGTGGTTCAATACCCAAATGCGGGGAGAGTGACTTTGGTCACTCAATGTGGAGTTGCATTGCAACCGGGTGCCGGACCCAAAGTACGGCAGAAGTTTTAGATAGGCCTCGAACCCCACCAAGGTGGTTAGTGTGTCCATTCCACACGCCAATTGGTACCGAATAATGCGTAGCATTTTCGGGGCGCTGATCATCGCATTGATTTGATCCGCTGTGCTTTTGAGCACCGTGGAGTAAGGCCGTCGTCAGCAGGTACCCATGTGAATCCCACCGGACGGTGTCCCTATCTACTGTCTAGCGAAACCACAGCCAAGGGAACGGGCTTGGAATAATTAGCGGGGAAAGAAGACCCTGTTGAGCTTGACTCTAGTCTGGCAGTGTAAGGAGACATAAGAGGTGTAGCATAAGTGGGAGATATATAATTTCGGTTATGTATCAACAATGAAATACCACTACTCTTATTGTTTCCTTACTTACTTGATTAAGTGGAACGTGTATCATTGCTTAACCATTATATGGGTATATTTATATATCTTATGGTATTGGGTTTTGATGCAAGCTTCTTGATCAAAGTACCACGAGTTTGTTATATAATTGTAAACATATTTTAATGAAATGATAGCATTTCGGTGTTATTGTTATAATTATAATTTGGTATAAATCCAACACTCAGGTAGGATCCAATTCAAGGACATTGCCAGGTGGAGAGTTTGACTGGGGCGGTACATCTCTCAAATAATAACGGAGGTGTCCCAAGGCCAGCTCAGTGCGGACAGAAACCACACATAGAGCAAAAGGGCAAATGCTGACTTGATCTCGGTGTTCAGTACACACAGAGACAGCAAAAGCTCGGCCTATCGATCCTTTTGGTTTAAAGAGTTTTTAACAAGAGGTGTCAGAAAAGTTACCACAGGGATAACTGGCTTGTGGCGGCCAAGCGTTCATAGCGACGTCGTTTTGTGATCCTTCGATGTCGGCTCTTCCTATCATTGTGAAGCAAAATTCACCAAGCGTTGGATTGTTCACCCATTCAAGGGAACGTGAGCTGGGTTTAGACCGTCGTGAGACTGGTTAGTTTTACCCTACTAATGACAATTGTTATTGCGACAGCATTCCTGCGTAGTACGAGAGGAACCGCAGGTACGGACCAATGGTACAATACTTGTTCGAGCGAACAGTGGTATGATGCTATGTCCGTTGGATTATGCCTGAACGCCTCCAAGGTCGTATCCGTGCTGGACTGCAATGATAAATATGGGGCAATTGCATTGTATGGCTTCTCTAAACCATTTAAAGTTTATAAATTTTATTTATAAACGACAATGGATATATGTGATGCCAATGTTATTTGTAACATAGCAAATGCGGGAGGATTAAATATCACCTGTATGACGCGCTAGTTACTTATTAAAACATTATTTAATACAATGTCAATGCCTAGAATCAATTGTAAACGACTTTGGTAACGGGCAAGGTGTTGTAAAACTAATTAAAGAGCCGAAACCACATATAAAGAGCAGAAACCACATATATTTGCATATAAAAAAAAATAAGTTTGGTTAAACGGCGGAAATAAAAATGATTATATTTACGTAGCCAAATGCATCGCCATCGTATTAGTGACGCGCATGAAGGAATTAAGGAGATTCCGTGGAGTAAGGCCGTCGTCGGCAGGTACCCACGTTAATCCCACCGGACGTTGTCCCTCTAATTGGAGTTGTTTGTAGAACCTCGAAGTGAACGGACGCGTTTGCGCATCATTGCGAGTATTTAAAAGCGATTTTTAAAGTGACAGTTTTTTTTAAAGTACAGTGTTTCTGAAGCGAAAGAATTTTTCGGTTTTTCCGGTTTTTCGGTAGCCTGTTGTGAAAATAGACACAGTAAGCAGGTCGTGTGTATTCCCAAAGTGTGTGCGGATAGCGGCTTAGGCCATTAACTTGTGTGTGTTAGTGAACAAAGTGTGGGATTTCCCAGCAGTGCGGGTATAGTGGCATCTGCCATTAACAAATCTTTGTGCAGTGCAGGTAGTGGAAGTGTACTTTAGAGCTTTGTGTTGTACTTATCGCGAGTGTTTGTGCTCTGTGTTGTTGTTGGTGCAGGTACAAGAGAGTGCCAGCCAGTGTAGGTGGATATGGCTCCACCACGGAGGAAAGGAGCCAAGGCGCGTGCGGAATGCGAGGATTCCGAGCCCGCAACGGTCGGGTTTTTATCCACGACGGATGAGGATGTTGTGGGACCACGTCCGAGGCCACCCAAGCGCAGGAAGGAGCGGGTCGGCTCACCACCGCTGGTGAAGTCTGACGATAGCGGAAGCGAGGGAGAATGTGGTAGTGAAGCAGGGAGAGGGGGAATGACAGAAGCGGTCGTCAACCCCAAGAAAGCAGCCGGGAGTAAGGGCGTTGCTAAGGAGGTCGTAGCCAACGTTCCCTCCTCAGGAGGGAAAAAGAAGGTTAGTGGGATAGGGGAAACATTCGGAAAGGGGTCCGAAGTTGGGGGTAGCGCTGTCGGCCATGTTGCAGCTATGAAAGCTGTAAGCCAGTCGTAGGTAAGGTTATGCGCGTTTTACGGAGTGATTGGGGCCTCGGACGTCGTGCTGTTCGCGCCATATATCGCGGCTTATTTGTGGCTTGTGACACTTATGGGGCTGCTGTATGGTGGCGAATGGCCACGACGGTCTTCGGCCGCCGAAAGCTCCTCTCCGTCCAGCGTTGCATGATGATCGCCTGTATGTCGCACCGTTTCTACGGATGCGTTGCAGGTGTTACTAGGTGCGCCCCCTCTTGACGTGGTTGTCATACAGCGTGCTGTATCATTCAGGTTAAGAAGGGGTCTGAGTGTGTCATTGCTGCGGAATGATTTGATTTCCGATGATGATGTGGAGAGGGAGGGATATCTAGGGAGCAAGAGGCTTCTAGATGATAGGGTCAGGTGTAGGTGCCAAGACCGTTGGGACAGTAGTCTCAATGGTCGGGTGACTTATGAGTACATCCGGGACGTTAGGTGTGTAGAAGGAAACCCAGACTTCAGATTCTGTCTAAGTCTGGGTTTCCTGCTTACGGGGCATGGGCCTCTTAATGCATTCTTGCATAAGAGGCACCTTGCAGATAGTCTAGAGTGTATGTGTGGGGCGTGTGTTGAGGATTGGGTGCATGTTATAGCGAAATGCCCGATGTACTCA
>NC_071672.1:3872500-3897500 GCF_028554725.1 Zeugodacus cucurbitae | reverse complement strand
GAAAAGTCAAAAAAACAGCTGGTATGATGAGGATTGTCGTCTCGCAGTGGAGAGAAAACAGACTGCCTACCTCGCAATGTTGCGATCGACCGCAACACGAGCGGGATGGGAAAGATACCGAGAGCTGAAGAGGGAAGCGAGACGCATTTGCAGACAAAAAAAGAAAGAAATGCGCCGAAATGCGTGAGTATGAAGAGCTTGACAAGGTGGCCGACAGGGGTAATGCTCGAAAATTTTACGAAAAGATCCGGCGACTAACTGAAGGTTTCAAGACCGGAGCACACTCCTGTAGGACCCCCAGAGGTGATCTAGTTATTGATGACCAGAGTATACTGAGTTTGTGGAGGGAACACTTCTCCAGCCTGCTGAATGGCTGTGAAAGTACAACACCAGGAGATGGCGAACCCGATTCCCCAATCGACGACGATGGAGCAGATGTTCCATTGCCCGACCGTGAAGAAATTCGAATAGCAATTACCCGCTTGAAGAACAATAAGGCGGCGGGTGCCGATGGATTACCGGCCGAGCTATTCAAATACGGCGGCGAAGAGCTGATAAGGTGCTTGCATCAGCTTCTTTGCAGAATATGGTCGGAAGAAAGCATCCCTGACGATTGGAATCTCAGTGTACTCTGCTCAATACACAAAAAGGGAGACCCCACAATTTGCGCCAATTACCGTGGGATAAGCCTCCTCAACATCGCGTATAAGGTTCTGTCGAGCGTATTGTGTGAAAGACTAAAGCCCACCGTCAACAAACTGATTGGACCTTATCGGTGTGACTTTAGACCTGGAAAATCAACAACGGACCAGATATTCACCATGCGCCAAATTTTGGAGAAGACCCGTGAAAATAGGATCGACACACATCATCTCTTTGTCGACTTTAAAGCTGCTTTCGACAGCACGAAAAGGAGCTGCCTTTATGCCGCGATGTCTGAATTTGGTATCCCCGCAAAACTAATACGGCTGTGTAAGCTGACGTTGAGCAACACCAAAAGCTCCGTCAGGATCGGGAAGGACCTCTCCGAGCCGTTCGATACCAGACGAGGTTTCAGACAAGGTGACTCACTCTCGTGTGATTTCTTTAACCTGATGCTGGAGAAAATAATACGAGCTGCAGAGCTAAACAGAGAAGGTACAATCTTCTATAAGAGTGTACAGCTACTGGCGTACGCCGATGATATCGATATCATTGGAAACAACACCCGCGCCGTTAGTTCTGCTTTCTCCAGACTGGATAAGGAAGCGAAGCGTGTGGGTCTGGTGGTGAACGAGGACAAGACGAAATATCTCCTGTCGTCAAACAAACAGTCATAACTTTGAAGTTGTAGATAATTTCGTCTACCTGGGAACCAGCATTAACAGCAATAACAATGTCAGCCTGGAAATCCAACGCAGAATCACTCTTGCCAACAGGTGCTACTGTGGACTAAGTAGGCAATTGAAAAGTAAAGTCCTCTCTCGACGAACAAAAACCAAACTCTACAAGTCTCTCATCATTCCCGTCCTACTTTACGGTGCAGAAGCGTGGACGATGTCAACATCCGATGAGACGGCACTAGGAGTTTTCGAGAGAAAGGTTTTGCGGAAGATTTATGGTCCCTTAAGAATTGGCAACGGCGAATACCGCCGACGATGGAACGATGAGCTGTATGTGTTATTCGACGACATAGACATAGTCCAGCGAATAAAAAAACAGCGGCTACGCTGGCTAGGACATGTTGTTCGAATGGATGAAGGTGCTCCAGCTCTGAAAAGCAAGCTATAACCGCGTAAGCGGTGTCTACGCCAGTCAAGAAGAAGAAGATATAAAAATCACGTGTCACGTTGTTTGTTTTCGATGGACTCCTAAACTACTGAACCGATTTTAATGAAATTTTTAACACTGTGTGCAGTTTGGTCCAACTTGAAAGATAGGATAGTTTATAGCTCTCCTTATAGTCGCATTATTTATATATTGCAAATTATTTGTTTATTATTAGCAAAGCTATCCACCAGTTGGTGGCGCTAAGTGCGCTATGTTACAGTAGATGGCGCTACATTTCTTTCTAAATTTTCATGGATTTAGGCTGTCATAACAAAAGCTGCCACTTGCTAAAAACATTAAATGAAAATGCGTTGTTTGAAGTTTATATTATTAGTGGTAAAGTTATACGAATCTATGACTTCCAATATTCTAAATTTAAGAAAAAAATCACATACAATCCGTGAAATAAATAAAGTTATGTACAAGTAAAGTTTAACAGGTGAGACTGTGTGAGCCGGTCGACCGACGCGGCAAATAATTACACAAGTTATGTTCTGCAAATATACTTTATTAGCCCGGGACTTGTGTCTCGGGTTAGGATCAACTTAAATCTGAGCTAGCCCAAAACCTAACTTAACCACTAAACCCTAATAACGCATGTCCAGTAGTCGACGCTGCCGGCTTTGACGTCTGCGTCGTGCTGCTCTGCTTCATAAAATTGATGATAGTGCAAGCAACGATCGCTGGTCAATTGTTTATGCAATCGGCTATTGACACTGTTTATGCTGTTTATGTAATCTGATATTTGCTTTAGTGGCGGTCGTTGCCAGTTAACCAGTGAATAAGAAGCACAGGCCTCGGATGAGAAACCCCCCTTTTGATGACGACCACGGCAAACGTATAAAGGACTATGATTTAAGGGCATGCACCTGGAATGTCCGGACCCTTAATTGGGAAGGTGCCTCTGCCCAGCTGGTTGATGTCCTCGTAAGAGTAAAGGCTGACATCACCGCAATCCAAGAAATGCGATGGACGGGACAAGGACGGAAGAAGGTGGGTCCTTGTGACATCTACTACAGCGGCCATATAAAGGAGCGCAAATTCGGTGTGGGATTCGTGGTGGGAGAGAGACTCCGTCGTCGAGTCCTGGCATTCACTCCGGTGGATGAACGTCTAGCCACAATCCGCATCAAAGCGAGGTTCTTCAACATATCGCTGATTTGCGCCCACGCCCCGACGGAAGAGAAGGACGATGTGACCAAAGATACCTTCTATGAGCGCCTAGAACGTACCTATGAGCGCTGCCCCCGCCACGATGTCAAAATCGTGCTTGGCGATTTCAACGCTAGGGTGGGTAAAGAAGGTGTCTTTGGCACAACAGTCGGAAAATTCAGCCTCCATGACGAAACATCACCAAACGGTCTGAGGCTGATCGACTTCGCCGGGGCCCGAAATATGGTCATCTGTAGCACTAGATTCCAGCATAAGAAAATCCATCAAGCTACTTGGCTGTCCCCGGATCGAATCACTCGCAACCAGATCGATCATGTTGTGATAGATGGACGACATGTCTCCAGTGTTTTTGATGTGCGTACGCTTCGTGGTCCCAACATCGACTCGGACCACTATCTTGTAGCAGCTAAGATACGCACCCGCCTCTGTGTAGAAAAGCGCACACGTCAACAAACACAAGGAAGGTTCGACATCGAGAAGCTGCAATCACAACCGACAGCCGAACGATTTTCTACTCGACTTGCACTCCTGCTCTCTGAGAGCACTCATCAGCATCTCGGTATAAGGGAGCTGTGGAACGGCATATCAAACTCCTTACGTACAGCTGCAACCGAAACCATTGGCTTTCGGAAAAGCCAAAAAAACAGCTGGTATGATGAGGATTGTCGTCTCGCAGTGGAGAGAAAACAGACTGCCTACCTCGCAATGTTGCGATCGACCGCAACACGAGCGGGATGGGAAAGATACCGAGAGCTGAAGAGGGAAGCGAGACGCATTTGCAGAAAAAGAAAGAAAGAGGCAGAAATGCGTGAGTATGAAGAGCTTGACAAGCTGGCCGACAGGGGTAATGCTCGAAAATTTTACGAAAAGATCCGGCGACTAACTGAAGGTTTCAAGACCGGAGCACACTCCTGTAGGACCCCCAGCGGTGATCTAGTGGTTGATGACCAGAGTATACTGTGTTTGTGGAGGGAACACTTCTCCAGCCTGCTGAATGGCAGTGAAAGTACAACACCAGGAGATGGCGAACCCGATTCCCCAATCGACGACGATGGAACAGATGTTCCATTGCCCGACCGTGAAGAAATTAGAATAGCAATTACCCGCTTGAAGAACAACAAGGCGGCGGGGGCCGATGGATTGCCGGCCGAGCTATTCAAATACGGCGGCGAAGAGCTGATAAGGTGCATGCATCAGCTTCTTTGCGAAATATGGTCGGAAGAAAGCATGCCCGACGATTGGAATCTTAGTGTACTCTGCCCAATCCACAAAAAGGGAGACCCCACAATCTGCGCCAACTATCGTGGGATAAGCCTCCTTAACATCGCTTATAAGGTTCTATCGAGCGTACTGTGTGAAAGACTAAAGCCCACCGTCAACAAACTGATTGGACCTTATCAGTGTGGCTTTAGACCTGGAAAATCAACAACTGACCAGATATTCACCATGCGCCAAATCTTGGAGAAGACCCGTGAAAAAAGGATCGACACACACCATCTATTTGTCGACTTTAAAGCTGCTTTCGACAGCACGAAAAGGAGCTGCCTTTATGCCGCGATGTCTGAATTTGGTATCCCCGCAAAACTAATACGGCTGTGTAAGTTGACGTTGAGCAACACCAAAAGCTCCGTCAGGATCGGGAAGGACCTCTCCGAGCCGTTCGATACCAAACGAGGTTTCAGACAAGGTGACTCGCTATCGTGCGACTTCTTTAACTTGATGCTGGAGAAAATTATAAGAGCTGCAGAGCTAAATAGAGAAGGTACAATCTTCTACAAGAGTGTACAGCTCCTGGCGTACGCCGATGATATTGATATCATCGGAAACAACACCCGCGCCGTTAGTTCTGCTTTTTCCCGCCTGGATAAGGAAGCGAAGCGAATGGGTCTGGTGGTGAACGAGGACAAGACGAAATATCTCCTGTCATCAAACAAACAGTCAGCGCATTCGCGTCTTGGCTCCCACGTCACTGTTGACAGTCATAACTTTGAAGTTGTAGATAATTTCGTATACCTAGGAACCAATATTAACACCGATAATAATGTCAGCCTTGAAATCCAACGCAGAATCACTCTTGCCAACAGGTGCTACTATGGACTGAGTAGGCAATTGAAAAGTAAAGTCCTCTCTCGACGAACAAAAACTAAACTCTACAAGTCCCTCATCATTCCCGTCCTACTTTATGGTGCAGAAGCGTGGACGGTGTCAACATCCGATGAGACGGCACTAGGAGTTTTCGAGAGAAAGGTTTTGCGGAAGATTTACGGTCCCTTAAACATTGGCAACGGCGAATACCGCAGAAGATGGAATGATGAGCTGTATGTGTTGTTCGACGACATAGACATAGTCCAGCGAATAAAAAGACAGCGGCTACGCTGGCTGGGTCATGTTGTTCGAATGGATGAAAGTGCCCCAGCTCTGAAAGTTTTCGATGCAGTACCCGCTGGTGGAAGCCGAGGAAGAGGGAGACCTCCACTCCGGTGGAAAGACCAGGTGGAGAAGGACCTGTCTTCACTTGGTATTACCAATTGGCGCCAAACCGCCAAAAGGAGAGATGCGTGGCGCACTGTTGTGGACTCGGCTATAACCGCGTAAGCGGTTTCTACGCCAGTTAAGAAGAAGAAGGCGGTCGTTGCCCACACACAATCTGCTGATGAGGCAAGATGTTGTATTGGCCTCACCACATTCGTACCCAACTGGAAATTGGGCATTATGTGTTAACTACTCCCCCCTTCGAAACACGATCGTCCTCGTTCGTTGCCATATCTTTCACTACCAGGTTAATCTCGTGTAATGCTCGTGTTTTCTTCTTGTACTGCCAGAGGAAAGCGAGGCCACTGATCAACGCAGCTACTCCCAGACCCAGGATGAAAGCAAGTGTCCGGCTCGTGACGGTCGTTAGTTCTTCCTTAATTTCGTCAATGGTTTGTAGATTTTGATTGTTGAGGCGGTGAAGGTAAGGCAAACTCAAAATGGTCTCATGGCCAGTGATGTTCAGCAGGGGTGAAGCAGCAATACCTGGAGCCTTTTCCAGCCTGCTCATTCTGTTAACGTACTTAGTGCCGTTCAGGAACACATGATCCTCGAAAGTGATAAGATACGTGCCACTTACATTTTTCTCAGGTGTTTCATCAATGGCGATTCTGGTTGGGCTGTCGTTAATGATTATGACTCCATCGTCAACTATGGTGCTAGCGTTAAGGTGACTCGGTTGCGTGTTACAACGTGCTGTGCCACCGGTGTGAAGTTGCAGAGCGCATGTTGTGTTTGTAGTTAATCTGCAGAACGTTGAAGTTGTTGTTGCTTCACAGTTGTTGACCGCCAAAATTCCGCTCTTGCACTCGACCACTGTGTTTTCGTTGATTTGCAGCACGACGCCGTTGTGTACCACTGGAAAAATCAAAACTTTCCTACACCAAAACTTAACTCTAGGATATTTGATTATAAAATTAATTACATCATTGTGCTGAATAACTTTAACGGTTGACACTTCCATTAGTTCAGTGATTGCTATATCTGTGATTGGCCCAACCAATATGGATTTCAAACCCTCGTCATCAATGATTACTGGATTTACTACCTTTATTTTCGCAAGGGTTATTGCGAGCATTATATTCTGAATTTCCGTGATCATAATCCTATTTCGAGTGAGTAAAATTTCAAAAAGGTGCGCCGTATCGATTTTTTCTTTCTTCGCCTCTTTGAGGAGTTCATTCACTGTACCAGTTAGTGCGTTAATCTGTTCCTGTGTCCTTGTGTTAATCACTACCTGTCTATTGTTGGATTCTACTAGTTGGGCTTCTGTCATTCTAATTTGGTGGAAATCGTCAGCGTCTGGGGTACCTGTGATAAATTTAAGGGCTGAACCCAGAAAGTCTAGGCTTCTTGCCATTCTATGGTGTTCGCTTATAGCGGCTAGTAATGTTCTAACATGTCTATTGTCAATCTCTAGCAACTTTCGCATGTGCGATTGCGGGAACAGGTCCGTCATGTTGGCAGTTTCGTCTGTCATGCGCATAAACTCGGTCAAATTAGTTGAGTGCCTCAGGTAATTGTATTCGTTCCATACTAGTGCGTCGCCGTCCACTACCGGTATGTAATGCGAGTGTGAGTAATCCGTTAACTTGGCTGCCGCTATCCCGAAAGTGAGAAGTATTGTGATTGAAAACCTAAAGAAGCAATATAAGGTGATTATAAATTAATTCGTCATTTTTTAAGGCTAAGTACTTTATCTAAGGTTGTCCTTATGGACTATCCTTCCATTTATTAGGACTGTTGTCCCTAGATCTGCCTCTACTCTCCTCTCCTCACACAGGGGGGTTAACTTGTTCCCTAACCTTCTATTAGTTTTTACCATTACTTTTCCCCCCACTTCAAAGACCCTATTCTGCCTTGACGGGTTATTTCTATCGAGCTGAGCCTGTTGTGCTTGTTCAATTTTACCTTTCACTTCCTTTCGGAATTCTTCGGTTGAGGCGTATATTACCTCAATAGGCTCTTTATTTGTGACCGAGTGTATTGTTCGGTTATATTCAATGGTAGCTTGAGTGATCAGGTCCATTGTATCGCTTATTCTTCTTTCAAGTTTAAGGCACCTAGCCATTTCTACCAAGGTACTGTGAAACTTCTCTACCTGTCCGTTGGAAGAACTGTGGAGAGGGGGAGCGTTTACGATATCAATCCCATATTGGTTCTTCAACAGAGTCACAATGGTGTCCGAGTTGAAGGACGCCTCATTATCACAATAAATAGTTTTTGTTCCTGGGAAGAAATTAATCAACTGAAGGATGGGTATTTTTACATCCGTTATTGTCCGCGACGGTATCGGTTGAACTACTGCAAATTTAGAGAATTTATCAACACAAGTTAAAAAATGCTTCTTGTCTGTGGAGAAAATATCTATGTGCAGCATTTCACCTGCGTACGATGGAATCGGCGTAACGCCGAGTTCCTGCCTTCTAGGGTGTCGATCGTATTTGGCTTTCGTGCATATTTTGCAGTTTGTGACAATTTCGTTTGCCAATTTGGACATTTTCGGAAAATAATAGTCACAGAGGATCTGTTTCACATTTTCCTGCGCAGCTCTATGAGCACGATTGTGTTCGGTAGTGACTATTTCCCTTTGTTCATCCTTGTTCGTAATATCCGACACCATGTTTTTGCAGTACCAGAATTTGGTAGATGGGAAGCATCTTACCAATTCGTGCTGTATGCTGGCTAGCGCCGGTAGCTCGCAGTGAATCGCGTTCACCACGAGGGGGTTAATAACCTCCTTTACTTCGTCAATGAGGCTGTTTCTATCTATGAAGTGAATAACGTGGCGGGTTTTTCCGCCAAAGAGTATAAAATTTCGTTTCAGAGGGAAACGCGACTCCTCCAAAACTATTTGATTCCTGAAGCAGTTTATGGGTTTTTCTGTTGCTTCGACCGTGTAGGTCAGTGACAATTCACTGTGAATTGTCGCTGCGTCAGATTTGAGTTCGCTCTCCAACGCATTTATGTTCTGCCGTGAGAGAGCATCTGCGACAGAGTTTTCCTTACCAGGTTTATAGTGAATTTTAGCGTTATGCTCGTCTATGAATGCCTTCCACCGTTTTATTTTTGCATTCGGATTCTTATCAGAAACCGCAAACGTTAGAGGCTGGTGGTCTGTATAGATGTTGATGTCCCTAGTTCCGTAGAGATAATTTTGAAGTTTCCCTAAAGCCCATACTATGGCCAGCAATTCTCTTTCATTTGTTGCATAATGTATTTCCCTATCTTTCAGCGTTCTTGAAATCATTGTAATTGGTTTACCATTCTGCGAGAGGACTGCGCCAATACCGTTAGCGGAGGCGTCTGTCGTTAGGTCAAATGGTTTTTTAAAATCTGGATACATTAAGATTACATCCTCAGATGCTAGGATGTTTCTTAATCTTTCGAAGGCATTGCGTTGCGCCTCACTAAAATCAATGGGTACCCTTCTAGACTTGTGTTTACTTACTAAGCCATTTTCACCTTTTAGGATCTCAGTTAAAGGTCTTGCTATGGAGGCGAAATCTTTTATGAAACACCTGTAATAGCTTGCTAGCCCTAGAAAGGATCTAAGGCTGAACAAATCCTTAGGTTCAGGATATTCCTGAACGGCCTTGACCTTTGCGGGGTCAGTTTTTGCCCCACCTCTTGTTACTATGAAACCGAGATATTCCACACTTGTTTTAAAAAAATGTGTTTTTTCTCGTGACACTTTCATGTTGGCCTCACATAGTTTTTCCAAAACCCAATTTATATGTTTGACATGTTCCGATTCATTTTCGGAAAAAATTATGACGTCATCGACGTAAACATAGCATGATTTGCCAATTTGTTCGCGTAAGACGTCGTCGATCGCCCGCTGGAAGATGCTTCCAGCATTCTTCAAACCGAATGGCAATCGACAAAACTCATATTTCCCACCGTTAACGGAAAAAGACGTTTTCTCGCGATCCTGCTCGGCGAGGATAATCTGATGGTAACCTGATTTTAAATCTAAAGTCGTAAAGTACTTAGCTTTCCCTAAATTTGCCAGAATCATTGAAATATTTGGCATTGGGTACTTATCGGCAATAGTGCGCTCGTTGAGTTTCCTAAAATCAATAACCAGACGTTTGTTTTTGTTGCTAACTCGTCGTAACCTTTTTTATCCACGACCCAGGTTGGGTTGTTGTAAGGGGACCTTGACGGTCTAATGATTTTATTGCGTAGCAATTCTTTTATTTCCTTTTCGACAAAATCTGCCACTCCCATTGGGTGAGGATACAACTTCGAATAAACAGGCTCGTTATCTTTGGTTCGGATCGTGGCCACAATCGAAGTGTTAAATGGCAACAGCTCGTTAGAGTCTGCGAATGCCTTAATCCTTTTCAGGATCATTTTTTTAAATTCTGCCTTCACTGAACTTGGTACCTGTATGTCGTTGACATTTGTAAAGTTAACGTTGCTGCACTTATGATATTGCAGATCTTCTGACATGGTACCATAACTTATTTTGCCTCCGTCTAGGTCAATAGTCGCGCCCACCTGCGTTAGCAGGTCAAGGCCTATGATTCCGTCGAACAGTGTTAGATTATCCAACACAAAGAATGGGGATGTTACCCCGAAAATATTTATCAGGCATTTCTCTTTGATTTTATTGGACCCATGGATAGAGTTCACATTAAACGGGGAGTCTACCGGCTTTACGCCTTTAAGCTCCTTTACGGGCCTGACATAATTTTTTGCCGCCCCCGTGTCAATTAAGAACCTTAGTGTTTTCCCAGCCAACGTCCGCTCAAGGAACGGTAGCCGGGAGTGGCCTCTAAAAAATTAATAGAGTCACTTTCGTAGTCAACTTCATTTTCATTGTCTACCTCTGCTACTGCAGCTGCGGCAGCAACCTCATACGCTTGAAAATCCTGATCAACATCCGAATGATTCAAATTGTTGATCCTTTGACGCCTAAAATCTGTCATACGCTCTGAATTATTCTGTCTCTTATTTCCCTGAACGGGAGCATTGTGAATACCGGCAACTTGTGCCTGTTGGTATTCCGTTGGGTGCCTAAATTTAAACGAACTAGGATCGACGTCCATAGGTTCGGGGCCTCTACTACGAAAATCCCTATCATTTTCGCGTTGCCTAAATGATGAAGCCTTTCCTGCATTATTTCTGCCCTGACTCTTGAAGTAATGTGGATTTTTTGCGTGATTGGCATCGCTGCCACTATTCTGTGCATAATTATTTTGTCGCCGAGTTTGGGGTTTTTGACTCCCTGACTTTTGAGCTCTCTCTTCGGCATTTTTAGCGTAAGTTGCCGCGAACATGTATCTATCGTGACTCGACTCGGCCTCGCGAGCTAGTGCCAAGGCACTTGGTAAATCCTTTGGTCTAGCTGGGAATACAGCCTGGTATAGAGGTCTTTTTAAACCCGATACGAACGTGTTTAGGGCATCACATCTAAATTTTTCATTTAGGACAGCTGCAGCAGCTGTATCATATGTCATAAGCGTTTTATTTATTATGAGGGTCAGTTTCTTTTCTATCTCATCATAGTATTGTGACAAGCTCAAATCGCCCTGACGCAAGGTATCTAACTCTTGTTGGAGAATGCGCACTGGAGTTTTGTCAGCGTAGGTGAAATCCAATCGTGCCACAATGGCCTTAAAATTTAAAACTGTGTTAAATGAGGCCAGTAAATTATTCGCTGAACCCCTAATCTTATTCCGAATAATACCCACTGCCTCGTAATGCTTTACGCTGCCTTCATAAGGTTCGAATAATTCGTAGGCGGCCATCGCTGCTTGCCTCCACGAGATATATTCCTCTTGTTTACCATCAAACTCTGGCAATGACTTGACGAGGTCTAACGTCTGACTACACGATTTTCCCTGCACTATCGCAATTTTCTGGTAGCTTTCTACTTCAGGGGTCGTGATCTTCAATGCACTCATCTCGTTCCTAACTTCACTAATTTTTTCATCAATAACCTGTTTCCATTGAGCGGCCTGTGCCGCCAATGCGGCTTCTAACACCGCTTGTACCTGTCTTGCCTCCATACCGGTCTCTGTTTCCACAACGTCTGCCACACGTAACCTGCTAGTATGGTTTATCAATTCCTGCACTGAGTTATCGTAAAGCTCTTTATCGTAAGGGGGGTGGCTCATTAGACCCTGAACAAACTAACACACACAAGTATTTTTTCACTCAAACGCGGCGCAATCGTTAACGGCCACCAAAAACAACAATAAAAAAAGATCACTTCACTCTTTATATAATGCTGCTTTTATTAATTTAACAAATGATGACGATTGGCTGTGCCATTCACTTACATGATTTTTCAATAAATAATTCCGTTGCTCTGTGGCTGGTTTGTTGATTGTTGATCGCTAATTTTCCTCTTCTTGCCCCACGTTGGGCGCCAGTAAAGTTTAACAGGTGAGACTGTGTGAGCCGGTCGACCGACGCGGCAAATAATTACACAAGTTATGTTCTGCAAATATACTTTATTAGCCCGGGACTTGTGTCTCGGGTTAGGATCAACTTAAATCTGAGCTAGCCCAAAACCTAACTTAACCACTAAACCCTAATAACGCATGTCCAGTAGTCGACGCTGCCGGCTTTGACGTCTGCGTCGTGCTGCTCTGCTTCATAAAATTGATGATAGTGCAAGCAACGATCGCTGGTCAATTGTTTATGCAATCGGCTATTGACACTGTTTATGCTGTTTATGTAATCTGATATTTGCTTTAGTGGCGGTCGTTGCCCACACACAATCTGCTGATGAGGCAAGATGTTGTATTGGCCTCACCACATTCGTACCCAACTGGAAATTGGGCATTATGTGTTAACTTACATATGTATCTTCTTCTTCTTAACTGGCGTAGAAACCGCTTACGCGGTTATAGCCGAGTCCACAACAGTGCGCCACGCATCTCTCCTTTTGGCGGTTTGGCGCCAATTGGTAATACCAAGTGAAGACAGGTCCTTCTCCACCTGGTCCTTCCACCGGAGTGGAGGTCTCCCTCTTCCTCGGCTTCCACCAGCGGGTACTGCATCGAAAACTTTCAGAGCTGGGGCACTTTCATCCATTCGAACAACATGACCCAGCCAGCGTAGCCGCTGTCTTTTTATTCGCTGGACTATGTCTATGTCGTCGAACAACACATACAGCTCATCATTCCATCTTCTGCGGTATTCGCCGTTGCCAATGTTTAAGGGACCGTAAATCTTCCGCAAAACCTTTCTCTCGAAAACTCCTAGTGCCGTCTCATCGGATGTTGACACCGTCCACGCTTCTGCACCATAAAGTAGGACGGGAATGATGAGGGACTTGTAGAGTTTAGTTTTTGTTCGTCGAGAGAGGACTTTACTTTTCAATTGCCTACTCAGTCCATAGTAGCACCTGTTGGCAAGAGTGATTCTGCGTTGGATTTCAAGGCTGACATTATTATCGGTGTTAATGTTGGTTCCTAGGTATACGAAATTATCTACAACTTCAAAGTTATGACTGTCAACAGTGACGTGGGAGCCAAGACGCGAATGCGCTGACTGTTTGTTTGATGACAGGAGATATTTCGTCTTGTCCTCGTTCACCACCAGACCCATTCGCTTCGCTTCCTTATCCAGGCGGGAAAAAGCAGAACTAACGGCGCGGGTGTTGTTTCCGATGATATCAATATCATCGGCGTACGCCAGGAGCTGTACACTCTTGTAGAAGATTGTACCTTCTCTATTTAGCTCTGCAGCTCTTATAATTTTCTCCAGCATCAAGTTAAAGAAGTCGCACGATAGCGAGTCACCTTGTCTGAAACCTCGTTTGGTATCGAACGGCTCGGAGAGGTCCTTCCCGATCCTGACGGAGCTTTTGGTGTTGCTCAACGTCAACTTACACAGCCGTATTAGTTTTGCGGGGATACCAAATTCAGACATCGCGGCATAAAGGCAGCTCCTTTTCGTGCTGTCGAAAGCAGCTTTAAAGTCGACAAATAGATGGTGTGTGTCGATCCTTTTTTCACGGGTCTTCTCCAAGATTTGGCGCATGGTGAATATCTGGTCCGTTGTTGATTTTCCAGGTCTAAAGCCACACTGATAAGGTCCAATCAGTTTGTTGACGGTGGGCTTTAGTCTTTCACACAGTACGCTCGATAGAACCTTATAAGCGATGTTAAGGAGGCTTATCCCACGATAGTTGGCGCAGATTGTGGGGTCTCCCTTTTTGTGGATTGGGCAGAGTACACTGAGATTCCAATCGTCGGGCATGCTTTCTTCCGACCATATTTCGCAAAGAAGCTGATGCATGCACCTTATCAGCTCTTCGCCGCCGTATTTGAATAGCTCGGCCGGCAATCCATCGGCCCCCGCCGCCTTGTTGTTCTTCAAGCGGGTAATTGCTATTCTAATTTCTTCACGGTCGGGCAATGGAACATCTATTCCATCGTCGTCGATTGGGGAATCGGGTTCGCCATCTCCTGGTGTTGTACTTTCACTGCCATTCAGCAGGCTGGAGAAGTGTTCCCTCCACAAACACAGTATACTCTGGTCATCAACCACTAGATCACCGCTGGGGGTCCTACAGGAGTGTGCTCCGGTCTTGAAACCTTCAGTTAGTCGCCGGATCTTTTCGTAAAATTTTCGAGCATTACCCCTGTCGGCCAGCTTGTCAAGCTCGTCATACTCACGCATTTCTGCCTCTTTCTTTCTTTTTCTGCAAATGCGTCTCGCTTCCCTCTTCAGCTCTCGGTATCTTTCCCATCCCGCTCGTGTTGCGGTCGATCGCAACATTGCGAGGTAGGCAGTCTGTTTTCTCTCCACTGCGAGACGACAATCCTCATCATACCAGCTGTTTTTTTGGCTTTTCCGAAAGCCAATGGTTTCGGTTGCAGCTGTACGTAAGGAGTTTGATATGCCGTCCCACAGCTCCCTTATACCGAGATGCTGATGAGTGCTCTCAGAGAGCAGGAGTGCAAGTCGAGTAGAAAATCGTTCGGCTGTCGGTTGTGATTGCAGCTTCTCGATGTCGAACCTTCCTTGTGTTTGTTGACGTGTGCGCTTTTCTACACAGAGGCGGGTGCGTATCTTAGCTGCTACAAGATAGTGGTCCGAGTCGATGTTGGGACCACGAAGCGTACGCACATCAAAAACACTGGAGACATGTTGTCCATCTATCACAACATGATCGATCTGGTTGCGAGTGATTCGATCCGGGGACAGCCAAGTAGCTTGATGGATTTTCTTATGCTGGAATCTAGTGCTACAGATGACCATATTTCGGGCCCCGGCGAAGTCGATCAGCCTCAGACCGTTTGGTGATGTTTCGTCATGGAGGCTGAATTTTCCGACTGTTGTGCCAAAGACACCTTCTTTACCCACCCTAGCGTTGAAATCGCCAAGCACGATTTTGACATCGTGGCGGGGGCAGCGCTCATAGGTACGTTCTAGGCGCTCATAGAAGGTATCTTTGGTCACATCGTCCTTCTCTTCCGTCGGGGCGTGGGCGCAAATCAGCGATATGTTGAAGAACCTCGCTTTGATGCGGATTGTGGCTAGACGTTCATTCACCGGAGTGAATGCCAGGACTCGACGACGGAGTCTCTCTCCCACCACGAATCCCACACCGAATTTGCGCTCCTTTATATGGCCGCTGTAGTAGATGTCACAAGGACCCACCTTCTTCCGTCCTTGTCCCGTCCATCGCATTTCTTGGATTGCGGTGATGTCAGCCTTTACTCTTACGAGGACATCAACCAGCTGGGCAGAGGCACCTTCCCAATTAAGGGTCCGGACATTCCAGGTGCATGCCCTTAAATCATAGTCCTTTATACGTTTGCCGTGGTCGTCATCAAAAGGGGGGTTTCTCATCCGAGGCCTGTGTTTCTTATTCACTGGTTATTCGTTTTTATGTGGTGGGTCCCAAGCCCTACGCACAACCGCATAAGCGGGATTCGCCTTCTCACTTTAGCTCGCTTCCAGACGGATGTCTGTTGGCTACCCAGAGGATACTTGGTCTAAGACCGGAAGTTGTGAGCTGCTTGAGCCACATGTAAAAGAATCGTTCCTGGCCACTCCCAAGTGAATGGCAGTCAGAAACTTTCCTCACTTACGTGAACTTCTACATATGACTCCATCCTCCATATATGTACATATGTATGGTCAGACAAATAAGCAATGCTGCCACTCTTTTCCAGTAAATCTTCCTCGAATTTGGGAGATTTCAGAGGAATTTAGGAAATCGCAGAGTTGATTTCTGCATGTATTTCCTAAATGCAAAAAGAAAATTTCATTTATTTGCATTTAGGTATAGAATTTTGTATGGCTAATGCCCGGTTTCACAGTCCATACTTAAGTTGTGCCTAAATAAAATCTTAGCTAAGTATTGTTGCAAACTGAGTAGTCGTAGTCAACATAAGTATGGAGTTCATTTGGAGTAAAATTTAGAGCTATATGTGCTATTGCAGTAGATGGCGCTACATGAGAATACATTTATTGACACTTATTTGTGATACTAACGGCTGACGTTGTAAGGTAATTGAATAAGTGCGCTGTATTAGGCTAGATGGCGCTATAGAAGCAGATGCTGTTATATTAAAAGTCCAAACGTTTATTTTAGCTAAAATTTATTAAACGTAAAACGTGTGTTTAAAATTTACCATTTATTAAACGCTTTGCTTTCTTTTTATTATTTAAAACTCTTTAAACGAATTAAATAAAAGTAAGTATTATTAGCTTGCTTTTCATTTTATTTATTAAATCTTATTTTGAAAAAAAAAAAAAAAAAATCGAACCTCAATAATGCACAGACTACAGTTTCCTATTCGTTTAGCTTTTTCCATGTCCATTAATAAGTCTCAAGGCCAAACAATGTCCATTTGTGTGTTAGATTTGGATAATCCATGTTTTTCCCATGGGCAATTATATGTTGCATGATCACGTGTGGGAAAACCATCAAATCTATTTGTGTTAGCTCGAGACAGGTTAACCAAAAATATTGTGCACCAATTAGTGCTAAGTTAAATTAAAATGTTTATAATTCAAATAAATAAATACTACTATTAAAAATTAAGAATTATCTTTCCTAAGATTATAAAATTAAATGTTACATGTTATCAATTAACAATTTTGTAATTAACTTATTCGTTAAAACAAATTTTATGAAAATTTGTGCCTATTATCAACTCTACGAAAATTTTCATCAATACTTTTAAAAATTTTGACCTCAAGTTCAAATCTCAATCCCGTGGATTTTTATACCAGATATGTACATACTAAGGTTTCCGTCTTTATTCATAAATAATAATTTCACTGTAGTGAATAGTTTACTACAACACAGCAAATCTAAAAGTGAGGAAATGTACGTTCTGAGAATTCGAATGATTCAAACCGATTTATCGTTTAAGTTCAAAATTTTACAGTTTCATATGTACATACATAGGTATGTATGTGTCATGTTAGCGTGTTGGAGAGCCATCTTCTTTATTTGTTTACACGCTACACAACAAAACAAAGAACGAACTTCGCCAAAAATATTTATACTGATCAGAGACGTTATTCCCTGAATATATTAACATTCCATACAAATAAATGGCCTTGAACAGAATTCAAAAGCGTTTTAACTATTTCAAATAAAAATTGGGCGGGGCGAAGTTCGCCGGGTCAGCTAGTATAATATATGTAATATATAAATATTTATGTTATATTAACATACTTGTTATATATATATTATTTTTAACAGTTTTTTAAGAATTTTCATAAATTAATTGAATATAAGAAAACATTTTTTTTTTTGAACGCGAAGTACTTTATTTTCTCAATATTCATTGAGAACATAAGGTAGTGTTATAGATTGTTATCAAACGACTATTACAATATACTGAAAAACAATTGAAATATACAAAAATTAATATATAATGGTATATTGTATAGTTGTTAGAGAGAATCTTAACATAAAGATACAGATTTTTGAACGCAAAGTACTTTATTTCTTAATATTCATTGAGAACATAAGGTATTGTTATAGATTGTTATCAAACGACTATTACAATATACTGAAAAACAATTGAAATATACAAAAATTAATAGATAATGGTATATTGTATAGTTGTTAGAGAGAATCTTAACATAAAGATACAGATTTTTGAACGCAAAGTACTTTATTTCTCATTATTCATTGAGAACATAAGGTAGTGTTATAGATTGTTATCAAACGACTGTTACAATATACTGAAAAACAATTGAAATGTACAAAAATTAATATATAATGGTATAGTGTATAGTTGTTAGAGAGAATCTTAACATAAAGCTACAGCTTTGAACGCAAAGTTATCAAACGACTTTTACAATATACTGAAAAGCAATTGAAGTATACAAAAGTTAATATAATGGATTGTTGTATAATATAAAAACTATGTTTGGTTAAACGGGTTAGGAGTAGGTGGCAAGACCGTTGGGATAATAGTCCTAACGGTCGTGTGACTTATGAGTACATTCGGGATGTTGGGTTTGTTTGGGAAAACCCAGATTTCAGATTCTGTCTGAGTCTGGGTTTCCTATTTACGGGGCATGGGCCTTTGAATGCTTTTTTGCATCAGAGGCACCTCTTTGATGGAATGGAATGTATGTGTGGGGCGCGTGTTGAGGATTGGGTGCATGTTATTGCTGAATGCCCGATCTACTCGGACATTAGGGACCTTGGGGGTATGGGAATTAGTTGGACTGATGGACGGTTAGATGTTAGTGGTGTGATCTCCACTAGTTTGGATGCCGAACGATTAGAATTATTTGGTGTGTTTGCGCGTGAGGTGTTTAAGCGGCGAAGACAATTAGCTGGAAACTAAGTATAGTTTCTTTGTGTGAATGATGTGTGTATTGGATGAGCGAATGGGGTCCAACCCCTGGTCACCAGTCCAGAGCAGTATGGAAGCTCAACTGGTAGTAGTTTTTTGGCTACGAGGTCTGACCGGAGACTTAATTCTGGTACCACGGGGAGTAGGAGCCCTTGGAGTTCGCTCCAACCTACTCGTGCGGACTGGCCCCTCGGGGAGTATCGTGGTGGTTGTGGTTTAATACCCGAATGCGGGGAGAGTGATATTTGTCACTCAATGTGGAGTTGCATTGCAATCGGGTGCCGGACCCAAAGTACGGCAGAGGTTTTAGATAGGCCTCGAACCCCACCAAGGTGGTTAGTGTGTCCATTTCACACGCCAATTGGTACTGGATAATGCATTGCATTTTTCGGGGCGCTGATCATCGCATTTTATTGATCCGCTGTGCTTTAGAGCACCGTGAGGTAAGGCCGTCATCGGCAGGTACTCACGCAAAAATACACCGGACGTTGTCCCTCTAATTAAAGAGGCGAAACCACGTATAAAGAGCCGAAACCACATATATTTGCATATAAAAAAAAACTAAGTTTGGTTAAACGGCGGACATAAAAATGAATATATTTACGTAGCCAAATGCATCGTCATCGTATTAGTGACGCGCATGAAGGAATTAAGGAGATTCCTACTGTCCCTCTAATTGGAGTTGTTTGTAGAACCTCGAAGTGAACGGACGCGTTTGCGCATCATTGCGAGTTTTTAAAAGCGATTTTTAAAGTGATTTTCAGTGTTTCTGAAGCGAAAGAATTTTTCGGTTTTTCGGTAGCCTGTTGTGAAAATAGACACAGTAAGCAGGTACGTGAGGGATTATACACATCGTGTGCATTCCCAAAGTGAATGCGGATAGCGGCTTAGGCCATTAACTTGTGTGTGTTAGTGAACAAAGTGTGGGATTTCCCAGCAGTGCGGGTATAGTGGCATCTGCCATTAACAAACCTTTGTGCAGTGCATTTAGTGGAAGTGTACTTTTAGCGCTTTGTGTTGTACTAATCGCGAGTGTTTATTCTCTGTGTTGTTGTTGGTGCAGGTACAAGAGAGTACCAGCCAGTGTAGGTGGATATGGCTCCACCACGGAGGAAAGGAGCCAAGGCGCGTGCGGAGGGCGAGGATTCCGAGCCCGCAACGGTCGGGAGGTGGGACCTTCCCTCGGTGTACGTGTACACGAGGTGAAACCCATTAAGAGTGGTGGTGTGGTCATCCGCACCCGCTCTGTTGTGGAAAGGGAGAAAGTGGCAAATAATGCCAAATTTGGAGAGGTCGGTCTTAGCTTGACCGTAAACAAAAAGACAGGGCCGAGAGTTGTGGTGCAAGGGGTGCCCACACAGATTACTCCTGACGAGTTCATGACGGAGCTCTTCCGTCTGAACCTTCAGGAGGTCAGTCCAGAGGCTAAAACCTCGGACATGAGTATAGTGAGTCGCCCCTGGAAGGTGGAGGCTGACCGTACAACTAACGTTGTACTTGAGGGCACAGACAAATTAATGTCTGCCCTCTTAGAGGCGGGAAGGTGTTACATTTTACAATTAAATTTTTAGAGGTCCTACGCCGTCATGTGTGAGTTAAGGCGTTGTATTTTAGATAGTGGATGCAGCATCGCCTTACTCCAGGAGCCATACGCCACCAATTTTGGAATGGTAAGTGGTCTTCCTGGGGGTTTCAGGGTCTTCACGGACCTTGGGTGTACTGCTGCAATAGTTGTGACTGACCCAAGCTATGACTGCATAGTTTTGGATTCGTCACAAGAGGGTGTATGCGTTTCTGTAGAGGGGGGGTTCGGTAGGCTGATTGCTGCTAGTATGTATTGTAAGTTTATGGAACCTATAGAGCCTTATCTGCGATACATGGATAAGCTACTACTACTTGCGAGTGGTAGCCCATTTATCCTAGGGATGGATGCGAATGCCACGTCCTCGATGTGGTTTAGCAAGTTTTCTCGATGGGCGTACAGATATCGGAGCCACATTCGGGGTCGGGCATTAAGCGAATGGATGGCTGCTAACAGTCTCCACATCCTAAATGAGTCAAGCGAGGGGTACACATTTGATGGTCAGCAAATAGGGCGTTCAGTTTTAGGTGGGAGATTAGTGGAGGGTGGGGATTGAGCGATCATAATTTGATTAAAATTATGGTTACTTCTAATTCCCCTCCCTCGACGTATGTAAGTCCATTGCGGCGATGGCGTACCTCTGGTATCGACTTGAACCAATATGGACAGTGTGTTAGGGAAGCGGTATTGGATATACCGCTTAGTGAGTTTGAAAATCTGGGGGTGGACGAGCAAATTGCTCGGTTGTACGAATTGGTCTGGGGAGTGAACGATAGGTTGTTGAAGAAATATAAGGATTTTAGGGTTAGGAAAATAAAGTGGTGGACGCACTATTAAGACGGAAGTTTCAACGCGCTCGGCGGTCAAATTCGGATAGGTTGGCCCAGATTAGGAACGATTTCAGTTGTGCGATGCATGAGTATAAGGCCATGCTTATAAAAATCAAAGAAGAGGAGTGGAGGGGTTCGTCAATGAGCATAGGGATGACCCCTGGGGTCAGGTCTTAAGGATTTGTAGGGGTCGTAGGAGGGAGGACATCACTTCTCTTCGTGTTGATGACACTGTGTTATCAACATGGAGTGAGTGTGCAGGGGTTCTGTTAGGAGCGTTCTTTCCTAGGGCTGAGGAGCTGGCACCTCTTGCACAAGAGGTACCTGTTCCTCCACTTGATGATGGGGAGTTGGGATATGCCTTTAGCCTGGTTAGGTCTAAACGGTCCCCAGGTCTTGATGGTTTGAACGTAGACTTGTGCAAAAGCTTGTGGAAGTTCATTCCGGAATACTTGGAGGTCATTTACGATAAGTGCTTTTATTAGGGGTATTTTCCACGTGAGTGGAAAAGTGCTAGGGTTGTTCCTCTCCTGAAGTCACCTGATAAGATTAGGAGTGATCCACGATCTTATCGGGGCATCAGTCTTCTTCCAGTGCTTGGTAAAGTACTGGAGAGGGTTATGGTGGAACGGCTTCAGGAGCTAACGCGGGATCTGCGGTCGGATAGGCAGTACAGTTTCAGGAAAGGACGCAGCGTAGAGGATGCTTGGTTTTATGTCCAGAGGGCCGTTAGGGAGAATACCAACAAATATGTCCTCGGCATATTCCTCGGTGATTCAACGATTGGAGGAACTTGGCTGTCCGGAAATTAGTCTCTGGCAAAGCTACTTTTCGGACAGAAAAGCCTCTATCGTTGGAATGAATGGTAGCGTGGACATTGGGGTAGAACGGGGCTGCCCACAGGGATCCATCTGTGGTCCATATATATGGAACCTAATGATGGACTCTCTGCTTGGCCAACTTGAGACACTTTGTAGTTGTTGCGCATACGCAGACGATCTTCTTCTCCTAGTTGAAGGTCGTTCACGGTTGGAGTTAGAGCGGAAGGGTGAACGATTGTTAGAAATTGACACTTTGTAGTTGTTGCGCATACGCAGACGATCTTCTTCTCCTAGTTGAAGGTCGTTAACGGTTGGAGTTAGAGCGGAAGGGTGAACGATTGTTAGAAATTGTTCACAATTGGGGTATAGGTGTGGGGGTTGACGTATCGGTTGACAAGACGGTGACAATGCTCTTGAAAGGCATACTGTCATCGGCTCGTCCACCGATTGTCCGAATGAATGGGGTCAATATCAGGTATGTGACGCAAGTCAACTATCTGGGATTGACCATCGGCGAAAGGATGTGTTTCAACCCTCACTTGGTTTACGTGGAGGAGCGATTGTTAGGAATTGCCGGCAAGATCAAACGCGTGTTAAGGTGTGATTGGGGTCTCGGACGTCGTGCGGTTCGCACTATATATAGCGGCTTATTTGTGGCCTGTGCCACATATGGAGCCGCTGTATGGTGGGAATTAGCATCAAAGGTCAGGGGTCGCCAAAAACTTCTTTCCATACAACGTTGTTTGATGCTTGCCTGTTTGCCTGTATGTCGCACAATTTCTACAGATGCGTTGCAGGTGTTGTTAGGTGCGCCTCCTCTTGACCTGATTGTTATACAGCGTGCTGTTGCATTTAGGTTAAGAAGAGGCTTAAGTGTCTCATTGCTGTCAAATTGGGTTTCTGATGAGGATGTTGCGAGGGAGGGCTATCTAAGGAGCAAAAGGTGATAGTGTTAGGAGTAGGTGGCAAGACCGTTGGGACAATAGCCCTAACGGTCGGGTGACCTACGAGTACATTCGGGATGTTAGGTTTGTAGAGGAAAACCCAGACTTCAGATTCTGTATGAGTCTGGGTTTCTTGCTTACCGGGTATGGACCTTTGAATGCATTTTTGCATGAAAGGAACCTTTCCGGAAGTCCGGAGTGTATATGTGGAGCACACTCTGAGGACTGGATGCATATCATAGCGGAATGCCCGATGTACTCGGACATTAAGGATCTTGGGGGTATGGGGATTAGCTGGACTGATGGACAGCTAGATGTTAGTGGTGTGCTCTCGGATAGTCGGAATGCCGAACATTTAGGGTCGTATAATAGGTTTGCACGTGTTTTATTCAGTCGGCGTTGGCAATTAGTTGAAAATCGGGTGGAGGAGGTATAATTTTTATACCATCAACTTAAATGGTCACCAGTCCGGAGCAGTATGGTAGCTCAACTGGTAGTAGTTTCAACTACGAGGTCTGACCGGAGACTTAATTCTGGTACCACGGGGAGTAGGAGCCCTTGGAGTTCGCTCCAACCTACTCATGCGGACTGGCCCCTCGGGGAGTATCGTGGTGGTTGTGGTTTAATACCCGAATGCGGGGAGAGTGATATTTGTCACTCAATGTGGAGTTGCATTGCAACCGGGTGCCGGACCCAAAGTACGGCAGAGATTTTAGATAGGCCTCGAACCTCACCAAGGTGGTTAGTGTGTCCATTCCACACGCCAATTGGTACTGAATAATGCATTGCATTTTTCGGGGCGCTGATCATCGCATTGATTTGATCCGCTGTGCTTTTGAGCACCGTGAGGTAAGGCCGTCGTCGGCAGGTACTCACGTTAATATTGGCTTTAGATGTCCCTCTAATTAAAGAGCCGAAACCACATGGTGATATATTTGCATATAAGTACTAAGTTATTTTCATATAAATACTAATTGTATGAATTCATACAAGTAAATAATTTTCATATTAATACTTATTGTACGAATTCATACAAGTAAATAATTTTCATATAAATACTAAATAATTTTCATATAGGTACTAAGTTTATGAATTCATACAAGTAAAAAATTTTCATATAGATACAAAGTTTATGAATTCATACAAGTAAATAATTTTCATATAAGTACTAATTAATTTTCATATAAATACTAAATAATTTTCATATAGATACTAAGTTTATGAATTCATACAACTAAATAATTTTCATATTCATACAAGTAATTAATTTTCATATAAATACTAATTGTATGAATTCATACAAGTAATTAATTTTCATATAAATACTAATTAATTTTTATATAAATACTAATTAATTTTCATATAAATACTACATAATTTTCGTATTGATACTAAGTTTATGAATTCATACAACTAAATAATTTTCATATAAGTACAAAAAATTAAAAAAAATAAATGTTAAGCTATTTTTGATGTTGTAATATTTCTTATAAGCATAATGCTCGTAGAAAATGATATAAATTACTTGCGTAAAAAAAGCAAAAAAAATTATTCCTGGTTTGCTACAGTTGGTTTAAATAGAAATAATTTTGTTAATAATGAAATGTTATTAATTGAGATTATTCTTCTATACCTAAGATAATGTAGTCGTTTTTATAACTTCGTCGTCGTTTTAATTTAACTTTTTTTGGGGTTTGTTCTTCTATTCACATAATATATATGTGGGTAAAGAATAGAATTCAATAAAGTTAAATATTTATATTATTACGCTCGAATACATTCATATCATATATGAAATAAAATGAAAAATAATTGAATTTGAAATTATTAATTTCAAATCAAAAGAAAAACGTATATACTCTTAAAAAAAGATATATACACTATATGCATTGAAATAAAGTAAAATGTATAAAAAATGATATTATTTGAAAGTTTAACAAATACAAGAAGAAACATCGTCCTTACATTAATAATTATATTATATATGTATAGAGAACGAAAATTCTTTCTCACGATAAGATACAATCTCAAAGTCCGAATAAGACCGCAATAAATAATACAATAATATGAAATTAAATGAAATGAAGTGAATTTTTTAATCAATCGTAGTAAAAGAAATTTCATAATTATTTATTGTCGCGATTTCGTTCTTCTTTGCATTTTGTATATGTCGTGTCTTAATTTTCAAATATTGAAAATATCATTATAAAAATTTATATAGTATAAAAAATATTATTCTGGTTGATCCTGCCAGTAGTTATATGCTTGTCTCAAAGATTAAGCCATGCATGTCTAAGTACAAACAAATTAAAAGTGAAACCGCAAAAGGCTTATTATATCAGTTATGGTTCCATAGATCGTTAACAGTTACTTGGATAACTGTGGTAATTCTAGAGCTAATACATGCAAAATAAACACGGACCTTTTGGAACGTGTGCTTTTATTAGGCTAAAACCAAGCGATCGTAAGATCGTTATATTGGTGGAACTCTAGATAACTTGCAGAT
>NC_071672.1:3762500-3870000 GCF_028554725.1 Zeugodacus cucurbitae | reverse complement strand
TTGCTTAAAAGATTTGATTTCTTAACACAATAATGAAAAATAAAAGCAATATTCAATTTAATACAATTGTATACACAACATTTTTTGTTTTATTTTGTGGTGCATAAATAAACAAATTTTTCGTGGCTCCAACTCTTGAACATGCAACGTACAGTTGACCGTGAGAAAAGCAAGCTTCCTCTAAATTAACTCCACACACCTGGAGCGTTTGCCCTTGGGCTTTGTTGACGGTCATAGCAAAAGATAGCCGAACAGGAAATTGAAGACGTTTAAATTCGAATGGCATGTCCGTTGGTATTAATGGGATGCGCGGTATTAGTACAATTTTGCTTTGCCAGTGAGAATTGTTGCTTGAATTAAATTTGGCATCAATTTCTTCACTGAAAGTCTCGTCCCATTACAAAGTTTCGGTGCATTAAGATTTCGAAGAAGTATAATCGATGAACCAACTTTCAAATTCACATATGCGGTGGCATGCCTGGTGGTTCCAAAGAATTTAAAAATTCAACCGGATAAATGACTACGTCTTCATCATTCATAGCAGTATCAATGGATTTATACGTTTCCGAATTACCAGGTAATTTTTCCTGGATGTGGAAATTGATTTCATTGACATTGACATTTTTTGGTGCTAAAATTGCACGTTCTCGTAACCAATCATGGTTATTATAATTTTGAGCAATATTTGGAAAAACGCGATCAATGAGTTCTTCTTTTGATGATACAATTATTGAGAATTTTTCGGTAACGTGATAAAGCAATTTTGATCACTTGCCATTTTTCCATCGCCAATCTTCAGCAATTGCTTTGAAAACTCACGTGCTGAAGAATCATTTTGAAAACGCACACGCATATTGGTCGTCAACGAAAGCATTTGTACGTGTGCCCACAAAAATGAACATTTCAAACATGCATTAATTTCATCAGCTGGTGTTGATCTCGGAATAACAGGCAACGTTTGACGAAAATCACCAGATAACAATATTAATGCACCGCCAAACAGCTGTAAACTCCGTCTCAAATCTTGTAATGTTGGATTTAAGGCTTCCAAAGATTTTTTATGGGCCATTGGACATTCGTCCCATAAAATAATGGATGTTTGTTTCCAGAACTCCTTGAAATATTGCATGTTGGTGTTTCAATTGCTTGCATGTTCAATGGCAATTTCAAGGCGGAATGTGCTGTGCGGCCGCCATCAAGTAATGTAGCTGCAATTCCGGAAGAAGCAAGTGCCAATGCGATTTTTTGTTCCGACCGAATCGTTGCCAGTATTAATGAAATCAAAAATGTTTTTCCAGTGCCGGTGCTCCAGTGTTGTCATTGACAGTTTGCATCACTGTGTCATATACATATTTTTGTTGATCATTTAATTGTGGAGTATACGTTTGTACGAACGCACGCAATTCATTACGATCGAATTGCAGTTCGCGTTGCAATTCTCGTTCAAATAAATCATGCATTGGACGATTTGGTGGAGTCAATTCTAATTGCCCTAATGCCTTATTTGCAATCGTAAAGCACAAATCATCCATCATTATCAAGGCTTCATTATACATTTCCAATGTCAGCAGCAATGCAGGATCATTGGAACGATGTCGAAGTCGAATCAAAATGTCTTCAGCCATGAACTCTTTGTATTTATTCCACAATTCCAGTGGATTTGATGGAAAACATGTTGATATTATGATCGCAAATAACATACGAATTTGAATTGGTGGAGAAACAATTGATGCATCACGAAGCGTAGCATCCCAATGCGTATCATCTTCCAGCAAATGCAAGTGTTGACATGCTTCACGGTATGTTGCGCACAATTGACCATTAACAGTTCGTAAATGTTGGAATGATTGAGGTCCAAGTATGTTCACCAACAAAAGTCGCAAGTAAAAACATTCAACATTAGCTGGACTAACTGTATAAATGCGTCCCAAAGCATCTGTTCGAAAAATACCTGGATAACCATCAATAGGTGTGCCTTGTTTGCGACGTTGAAATTTTTTTGTTGATGCATTCCATGTGAAATAGTGAGGCACTTCCGAATATAGCAAAGTCCTGGAAAATTCATCAGTTTCACATAACTGGAAATAAGCTGTCAGTGTAGTTACTGGTGGCTCTATTACTCTTTGTTCGGCATTTGCAGCAGTGTAGTAAACACGTTGGCCGTTTTCAAGATGAACTGCCAAATGTACAACAACCGGATGTCTGTCATGAATTGGAAACGATAAAATACGCCATACAGCCTCATTCTTACTAATATAGCGCCCCATTTGGTACTGCAAAATTTCGTTATGATTATTCTCAGGAGCCACTCCAAAAACAGCCATATCGCTGCCCTTATTCACATACTTGCAAATATATTTGATTGATTTTACAGAATTGCAATATTCTACGTTGATGTGAGCGTTGAACATTTTTGACAGCATCGGTGAGTACGGAACTATCCACCGGTTATCGATTTCAACATCTTGATTTTTAATTTTAATTACAGTTAATTTACCGTTGTCTTCAGTTGATCGTCGACGATACTGTGGATATCCATCATCTCCTGTAATTGTTTCAGCAATCAATTGCTTTGGAAAACGTTTCGAACATTTACCATCAATCATACAAAGTGAATTTCGATTAATATCACCACAGGGACCGTGAATCATATTTTTCGTGACAACTTCGAATAATCCTGAGTCGATGGTTTGATCTGGAATTTCGGCCGATATGATGGTATCAATCATATCAGGGGTTATTTTGTTTACGCACCAAATCAAAATATGTGCGTGAGGTAAGCCTCTTTTTTGCCACTCTATGGTATACATAAAGCACCGCACTTCTCCAAATACACGGAGTTTGACAATTAGATCCATTAATTTTTTCAATTTTTGATGGAATACACGGGCAGTTATGTCATGCCGATCTTTTGGCACCTGACCATCAAGTAAACAATCAGACACATCGACCCACTTCGGGTTGCACGTAAATGTTATGAATAGATCCGGTCGTCCATAATTTCGTACATATGTCATCGCATCTTGCGTATATTCATGCATATGAGGTGGGCTACCAACATATGATGATGGTAAAATTGTTAAACGGCCGATATCATTCACATTTACATCATTGATTATTGCGTCACGCAAATGTATGTATTCCTCTGATCTTAATCGGGCTTGATTGTAACGGATGAAATTTAATTGCTCACTTTAAATTTTGGCGTACATATCGACGCTATATTGATGCGAAAGTTGATTGCATCGCAAAATAAAATTTGTTTCTTGAGGGCGAATCATCAATCGGTACGAATAAAAATTCATCGCACTGACTTTTTTTTGTTGATTCTTGACCTGTATTGCAAAAATTAATTAGCGAATGAAAATGAGATATAAATCATATTTAGCACATTCGCGTAAATTGCGGGAATTCCCGTCATTCATGTTTCCTTCAATAAAACAATTGCGGGAATTCCCGCGCTATTTAAATAGGGCTTTTCTACCGTCAAAAATGGTTAACTTCTTATCACTGCACATTTTTAGTGTTGGTAAAGTCGTGAACTACCATCCCTGACAGGCCAACCGCAATTCAAACAAATTTAATTTGGGGAATCCCCATTCAAAGTTAACGTGCCAGTAATTTGTGGTTTGTTGAGGGGAAGTTTCATTAAAACAAAATGCGGGAAATCCCGACAAAAGTGCATAGGAAATTCATGTGGTAATGGCGGGAATTCCCTAATTTGTTCAGACTATTTAAAAAAATTAACCTGTAGAAAAAAGCGGGAATTCCCGCTCTTCAATTTTGTATGGAAAAATTAAGTGATTATCTGGCAGCCACCCGCTAAATTCAAATGAACGCGAACGTGTTAAACAAAATAAAATGTATATGTACCAGTTGTTGGATTTATCATTGGTATGTTGATGTGATAGCCATCGTCCCCTCTCCAAAACAAAATGGTGTATTGCAATGCATCATAACAGCGATGGAGTTCTGAAATAAGTTGTAAATTCTCATTTCTACGATACAAAACAATGTCTCGTGACTGAAACTGTTCGCCAACCACAACAATGGCTACTTCATCAATCGTAGGTGCATTGAATCGTCTGGTGTGCTCCCCAATTGGTGTTTTATCGTCTTTTATTATGATTTTGTGGCCATCGGAGGGCATCCGTTCCAGTGCCACTTCAAAAAATATCACCAATTCATTGTGTTGATGAAAAAATGTTTGCAATTCATTCACGATTGATCTTCTCGTATTCGTCGAAATTGCACAGCGCTTATTTAATTCACGATTCTCCTTCATCAATGAAATATATTTGCAAAAATTTATGATCACCATCTGGTAATGGTAGCAAAGACCCAGCTCTATGGTATATTTGACCTTGAATCTGTAACGGTCGAGAAATATATGTAGATGATAACGGATCTTAATTTCTAAAAACATCGAACACAGGGACGGCACATAAATTAAAAATTATATTGCTAATTCCACATGAAGAAATCACCTTAAACGTCGGCATAAATCCATCTTTTATAATATTTGTAGCTCCAAAAGATGTCATTTGAAAGCATGAATTGTATTTTTGAATATTTATGAGGAAATGCTTTGATGTTGGCGAATTACCAAAAACCAATGAATGCAAAAGTTCTGGCGGAAGTTCTAGCACCGGTAATTTGACTTTCCCACCAGCACAACACAGGCGTTTCGTTTATGAATTTAAATGCTTTGAAATTTATACATTCTATATTCATCTGGCCAATGTAGGCATACATGCTGTAATCAATGGTGGCATCGTAATTGAAAGCCGCGTGTTCCATTTGACGTATATCATAAACGGACGTACGCCCACGACGGTTTCTTGGTGCTTCACTATTATCCAAGTAAGTTCTCCGTCTGTGTCGTTGTGTTTCCATTTCATTTCGTTGAACACAATCTTCTTCACTTTGTGATCTTCGATTTAACGCTGTAGCATTTGATTGACGTGAACGTCTGCCAATCGTCTTGAACGTGGCATTCTTTCAGTACAGTGTATAACTAATTGAATGTAAAAGCAATACATTGAAAATTATTTCTAGAAAAAATTATACATTTAATTCAAACTTCAATGTGTGTGCATGGAAATATGAATTCACATACACTCACACTGGACATAACCTCAATTGTGCAAATAAATTGTGCTGGCAATTGAACTATATATATAAAAATGAAGCAATTATAATACAATTAAAAAAGAAACACATGGTTAACACTCACCAAAAGTATGTTTATTCAAAATGAGAGCAAGATATAAAAGAACTCAAAGCACATAAGAAAACTGTCAACTGAATTCCAATGACAGCAAATTAATATTCTGTTCGCAATGAGAGCACGATGGAAAATTGATAAATCGTATTGAAAATACTTGATTTTGGTACAGTGTATTTACTCACAAAAAATGTCAAACTCAGGAACGGCTGCACCGATTCCAAACAAACTTCACACAAACCACCTCCTTATAGGTAGGAACGAACTCTAAAATTTTTGTGTCAATCGATTCGGCGGTTCTTGAGTTATAAGACTACCAAGGAAATGTAACTTCTTTTTATATATATAGATAACAATCTTAGTATTCCCAAAAACAATAAAATTTCAATATTATTTCAAATAATATATACATTTAGAGGAACGTCTAGCATAAAATATTATTTTATTCTAGGATTGCCTTTAATGTAAAAAAGCAAGAAAATAATATTGTTGTTATAATGAAGTAGTACGCGGGATGAAAAGATTGAATATTTATTATTAAGAAAATTATTGGTGTTAAGAAATAATTATGTATGTTTCTTTAAAATAGCAAAAAGATAAAATATAAAATAAATATAAATATTTTTATACAACATCAACTCATATGAGACTACCCCCTGAATTTAAGCATATTAATGAGGGGAGGAAAAGAAACTAACAAGGATTTTCTTAGTAGCGGCGAGCGAAAAGAAAATAGTTCAGCACTAAGTCACTTTGTCTATATGGCAAATGTGAGATGCAGTGTATGGAATATCTTAATATCTAGTATGAGAAATTAACGATTTAAGTCCTTCTTAAATGAGGCCATTTACCCATAGAGAGTGCCTGGCCCGTATAACGTTAATGATTATTAGAAAGATATTTCCAAAGAGTCGTGTTGCTTGATAGTGCAGCACTAAGTGGGTGGTAAACTCCATCTAAAACTAAATATAACCATGAGACCGATAGTAAACAAGTACCGTGAGGGAAAGTTGAAAAGAACTCTGAATAGAGAGTTAAATAGTACGTGAAACTTTATAATATTATAGTAATAGTGTGCATTTTTTTCATATAAGGACATTGTAATCTATTAACATAATAAAATATTTATCAAAAGATCATTGGTGTTAAGTTTATTCAAATTAATTTGCTTTTAGCTTATTAACATAGAATAAATACTGATGATTTGATAAAGTGTTGATAGATTTTACATATATAATGCTTAAATTCTTTTGAATTTTACAATAATATTATTATCATTGATTTTAATATTAATTGTATGCATTTATATGATTAACAATGCGAAAGATTCAGGATACCTTCGGGACCCGTCTTGCAACACGGACCAAGGAGTCTAACATATGTGCAAGTCATTGGGTTATATTAAATCTAATAGCGAAATTAACTTAACTTTTATATAATGGGATTAATTTTTAGTGAAATATTTTACTATTAATTCAATCCCGGGGCGTTCCATATAGTTATGTATAATGATAATTTATTATTATTTATACATCTAACTGGAGCGTACCTTGAGCATATATGCTGTGACCCGAAAGATGGTGAACTATACTTGATCAGGTTGAAGTCAGGGGAAACCCTGATGGAAGACCGAAACAGTTCTGACGTGCAAATCGATTGTCAGAATTGAGTATAGGGGCGAAAGACCAATCGAACCATCTAGTAGCTGGTTCCCTCCGAAGTTTCCCTCAGGATAGCTGGTGCATTTAAATATTATGTAAAATAATCTTATCTGGTAAAGCGAATGATTAGAGGCCTTAGGGTCGAAACGACCTTAACCTATTCTCAAACTTTAAATGGGTAAGAACCTCACCTTTCTTGATATGAAGGTTGAGGTTATGATATAATGTGCCCAGTGGGCCACTTTTGGTAAGCAGAACTGGCGCTGTGGGATGAACCAAACGTAATGTTACGGTGCCCAAATTAACAACTCATGCAGATACCATGAAAGGCGTTGGTTGCTTAAAACAGCAGGACGGTGGACATGGAAGTCGTAATCCGCTAAGGAGTGTGTAACAACTCACCTGCCGAAGCAACTAGCCCTTAAAATGGATGGCGCTTAAGTTGTATACCTATACATTACCGCTAAAGTACATGATTTATAATACAATTTCGGTTGGATTATAAATTTTGAAACTTTAGTGAGTGTGTGGTGTGCTTAGAAGTGTTTGGCGTAAGCCTGCATGGAGCCGCCATTGGTACAGATCTTGGTGGTAGTAGCAAATAATCGAATGAGACCTTGGAGGACTGAAGTGGAGAAGGGTTTCGTGTGAACAGTGGTTGATCACGAGTTAGTCGGTCCTAAGTTCAAGGCGAAAGCCGAAAATTTTCAAAGTTTTAATGAATTGTTGAGAATATATTATGTTTTCTTCATAGTAATTAAACACTTGAATAATTTTGAACGAAAGGAATACAGTTCCAATTCCGTAACCTGTTGAGTATCCGTTTGTTATTAAAAATGGGCCTTGTGCTCATCCTGGCAACAGGAACGACCATAAAGAAGCCGTCGAGAGGTATCGGAAGAGTTTTCTTTTCTGTTTTATAGTCGTACTACCATGGAAGTCTTTCGAAGAGAGATATGGTAGATGGACTGGAAGAGCATGACATTTACTGTTTTGTCGATATTTTCTCCTCGGACCTTGAAAATTTATGGTGGGGTTACGCAAACTTCTCAACAGGCCGTACCAATATCCGCAGCTGGTCTCCAAGGTGAAGAGTCTCTAGTCGATAGAATAATGTAGGTAAGGGAAGTCGGCAAATTAGATCCGTAACTTCGGGATAAGGATTGGCTCTGAAGATTGAGATAGTCGGGCTTGATTGGGAAGCAATACCATGGTTTATGTACTCGTTCTGGGTAAATAGAGAATTTCGGTTCTTGTTCCCCGGATAATAGTTACGTAGCCAATTGTGGAACTTTCTTGCTAAAATTTTATAATAATTATATCGCAAGATATATATTCTTATTTAATTATAACGATTATCAATTAACAATCAATTCAGAACTGGCACGGACTTGGGGAATCCGACTGTCTAATTAAAACAAAGCATTGTGATGGCCCTAACGGGTGTTGACACAATGTGATTTCTGCCCAGTGCTCCGAATGTCAAAGTGCAGAAATTCAAGTAAGCGCGGGTAAACGGCAGGAGTAACTATGACTCTCTTAAGGTAGCCAAATGCCTCGTCATCTAATTAGTGACGCGCATGAATGGATTAACGAGATTCCTACTGTCCCTATCTACTCCTTTTGGAGGCGGGAAGGTGCTACATAAAGTGGTTCTCCTTCAGGGTTCGACCGGATAGCCCAGTTGCTGGCTGCTTCCGGTGTATGGGTTTTGACCATAGAGTGGCTGAGTGTAGGGCCAAATCAGATGTTTGTAGGCGGTGCGGTCAAGAAGGACATAGAGCTGCCGGTTGTGGCAATGCCCTCCATTGTCGCAACTGCGCATTTAAGGGTAGGCCAGCTGGGCATCTTATGATGTCAGCTGTCTGCCCGATTTACTGTGGGGTTGTTGAGCGTGCCCTCTCCAGACACTGATGGGGGGGGATTTTTCAGCTTAATTGACAGGGGTCGTATGCCGTTATGTGTGAGTTGGGGGGTTGTATGATTGAGGGGGGGGTGTGGCAGTGCCTTACTCCAGGAGCCTTACGCCACCAATGGTGTGGTTCGGGGTCTTCCTGGAGGTTTTAGGGTCTTTACGGACCTTGGGGTTAATGCTGCAATAGTTGTGAATGATTCCGGCTACGATTGTGTAGTCTTGGCTTCGTCACAACAGGGGGTGTGTGTGTCTATAGAGGGGGAGTTCGGTAGAATGATTGTCGCTAGTTTGTATTGCAAATTTAGCGAGCCCCTAGAGCCCTACCTGGGCTATATGGATAAGTTACTACTTCTGGCGAGTGGTAGCCCATTAGTCCTAGGGTTGGATGCGAATGCCCCGTCCTCGATGTGGTTTAGTAAGGTATCCAGACATTCGTCTGGATATCAAAGCCACGTTCGAGGCGAGGTAATGAATGAATGGGTGTTGGCTAAGGGCCTTCACATTCTGAATGAGCAGAGTGATATGTATACGTTTGAAGGGCCTAGGGGTGTGAGTGATATTGACGTGACGCTTATGAATGAGGCAGCAAGTAGAGTGTTTGATTTTATGTGGGAGGTTAGAGGAGGGTGGGGTCTGAGTGATCATAATTTGATCCAAATTGTGGTTGCTCCTCGTTCCCCTCCTTTGGTGTGTGTGAGTCCATTGCGGCGATGGCGTACCTCTGGTATTGACTGGAACCGATATGGACAGAGTGTAAGGGAAGCGGTGTTAGAAATACCGCTTAGAGTGTTTGATGATCTGGAGGTGGATGAGCAAATTGCTCGGCTGTGTGAGTTGGTGTGGGGTGTGAATGACAGATTGTTCAGGAAGTGTGGAAGTTTTAGGGTTAGAAAAATTAAGTGGTGGACGCATGAGTTAACCTTGAAGAGGAGGACTGTCCGGCGGTTGAGACGAAAGTTTCAACGTGCTCGGCGGTTCAATTCTGATAGGCTATCCCAGAGTAGGTATGATTTTAGTTGTGCGATGAATGAATATAAAGATATGATTGTGAAAATTAAAGAAGAAGAGTGGAGGAGTTTTGTGAATGACAATAGGGATGACCCCTGGGGTCAGGTCTATAAGATCTGCAGGGGTCGTAAGAGGGAGGATATCACCTCTCTTCGTGTTGGTGACACTGTGTTATTAACGTGGAGAGAGTGTGCTGTGGTTCTGTTAGGAGCGTTCTTTCCCAGGGCTGAGGTTCAGGCACCCCATGCACTTGAGGTACCTGTTCCTCCATTAGATGATGGGGAGCTGGGATATGCCTTTGGCCTGGTCAGGTCTAAACGGTCTCCAGGTTTTGATGGTCTGAACGGAGAGATGTGCAAATGCTTGTGGAAGTTCATTCCGGAATACTTGGAGGTCATTTATGATAAGTGCATTTGTGAGGGATATTTTCCACGTGAGTGGAAAAGTGCCAGGGTTGTTCCTCTCCTGAAGTCTCCTGATAAGATCAGGAGTGAACCTCGTTCTTATCGGGGCATCAGTCTCCTTCCAGTGCTTGGAAAAGTGCTGGAAAGAGTTATGGTGGAACGGCTTCAGGAGCTAACGCGGGATTTGAGGTCGAATAGGCAGTATGGGTTCAGGAAAGGACGCAGTGTAGAAGATGCCTGGATGTATGTTCAGAATGCTGTGAGGGAGAATACCAACCATGTCCTTGGCATATTTGCTGACTTCAAGGGGGCGTTTGACTACCTAATCTGGGATCGAGTGATTCAACGGCTAGAGGAACTTAACTGTTCGGAAATTAGTCTCTGGCGGAGCTTCTTTTCGGACAGGAAAGCCTCTATTGTTGGTATGAATGGGAGTGTGGAGATTGGAGTGGTTCGTGGCTGCCCGCAGAGATCCATCTGTGGTCCATATATTTGGAACCTCATGATGGACTCATTGCTTGGACAGCTCGAACAACTCTGTAGGTGTTGTGCGTATGCGGATGACCTACTTCTTTTGGTCGAAGGCTGTTCGAGGTCTGAGATTGAAAGGGTAGGAGGGCAATTGTTGGAGATTGCTCATAATAGGGGTGTGGGTGTGGGGGTTGGCATATCGATGGATAAAACGGTGGCAATGCTCTTAAAGGGTAGACTGTCACCGGGTCGTCCACCGGTTGTCCGTGTGAATGGGGTCAGCATCAGGTATGTGACGCAAGTCAAATATCTGGGGTTGACCATGAGTGAAAGAATGTGTTTTACTCCACACTTAGTGAATGTGAAGCGGGGGCTGCAGGCGATTGTTGGTAGTGTCAGGCGCGTTTTACGGAGTGATTGGGGTCTCGGGCGTCGTGCTGTTCGCTCCATATATCGAGGTTTGTTTGTAGCCTGTGCCACTTATGGATCTCTTATATGGTGGAAGGTGGCTACGATGGTTTCGGGTCGTCGAAAACTTCTTTCTATACAGCGTTGCATGATGCTTGCCTGTTTGCCTGTATGTCGCACCGTTTCTACGGATGCGTTGCAGGTTTTATTGGGTGTGCCCCCTCTTGACCTGATTGTTTTACAGCGTGCTGTTTCTTTCAGGTTGAGAAGGGGTTTGAGTGTGTTATTGCTGCGGAATGAATGGATTTCTGACGATGATGTGGAGAGGTTGGGATATCTAGAAAGCAAGAGGCTTCTAGATGACAGGGTTAGGAGTAGGTGGCAAGACCGTTGGGATAATAGTCCTTACGGTCGTGTGACTTATGAGTACATTCGGGATGTTGGGTTTGTTGGGGAAAACCCAGATTTCAGATTCTGTCTGAGTCTGGGTTTCCTATTTACGGGGCATGGGCCTTTGAATGCTTTATCGCATCAGAGGCACCTCTCTGATGGAATGGAATGTATGTGTGGGGCGCGTGTTGAGGATTGGGTGCATGTTATTGCTGAATGCCCGATGTACTCGGACATTAGGGACCTTGGGGGTATGGGGATTAGTTGGACTGATGGACGGTTAGATGTTAGTGGTGTGATCTCCGCTAGTTGGGATGCCGAACGATTAGAATTATTTGGTGTGTTTGCGCGTGAGGTGTTTAAGCGGCGAAGACAATTAGCTGGAAACTAAGTATAGTTTCTTTGTGTGAATGGTGTGTGTATTGTGTGTGTATTGGATGAGAGAATGGGGTCCAACCCCTGGTCACCAGTCCAGAGCAGTATGGAAGCTCAACTGGTAGTAGTTTTGTGGCTACGAGGTCTGACCGGAGACTTAATTCTGGTACCACGGGGAGTAGGAGCCTTTGGTGTTCGCTCCAACCTACTCGTGCGGACTGGCCCCTCGGGGAGTATCGTGGTGGTTGTGGTTTAATACCCGAATGCGGGGAGAGTGATATTTGTCACTCAATGTGGAGTTGCATTGCAACCGGGTGCCGGACCCAAAGTACGGCAGAGGTTTTAGATAGGCCTCGAACCCCACCAAGGTGGTTAGTGTGTCCATTCCACACGCCAATTGGTACTGAATAATGCATTGCATTTTTCGGGGCGCTGATCATCGCATTTTATTGATCCGCTGTGCTTTTGAGCACCGTGAGGTTAGGCCGTCATCGGCAGGTACTCACGTTAATATTGGCTTTAGATGTCCCTATCTACTGTCTAGCGAAACCACAGCCAAGGGAACGGGCTTGGAATAATTAACAGGGAAAGAGACCCTGTTGAGCTTGACTCTAGTCTGGCAGTGTAAGGAGACATAAGAGGTGTAGCATAAGTGGGAGATTTATAATTTCGGTTATGTATCAACAATGAAATACCACTACTCTTATTGTTTCCTTACTTACTTGATTAAGTGGAACGTGTATCATTGCTTAGCCATTATATGGGTATATTTATATATCTTATGGTATTGGGTTTTGATGCAAGCTTCTTGATCAAAGTACCACGAGTTTGTTATATAATTGTAAACATATTTTAATGAAATGATAGCATTTCGGTGTTATTGTTATAATTAAAATTTGGTATAACTCCAACACTCAGGTATGATCCAATTCAAGGACATTGCCAGGTGGGGAGTTTGACTGGGGCGGTACATCTCTCAAATAGTAACGGAGGTGTCCCAAGGCCAGCTCAGTGCGGACAGAAACCACACATAGAGCAAAAGGGCAAATGCTGACTTGATCTCGGTGTTCAGTACACACAGAGACAGCAAAAGCTCGGCCTATCGATCCTTTTGGTGTAAAGAGTTTTTAACAAGAGGTGTCAGAAAAGTTACCACAGGGATAACTGGCTTGTGGCGGCCAAGCGTTCATAGCGACGTCGCTTTTTGATCCTTCGATGTCGGCTCTTCCTATCATTGTGAAGCAAAATTCACCAAGCGTTGGATTGTTCACCCATTCAAGGGAACGTGAGCTGGGTTTAGACCGTCGTGAGACAGGTTAGTTTTACCCTACTAATGACAATTGTTATTGCGACAGCATTCCTGCGTAGTACGAGAGGAACCGCAGGTACGGACCAATGGTACAATACTTGTTCGAGCGAACAGTGGTATGATGCTACGTCCGTTGGATTATGCCTGAACGCCTCTAAGGTCGTATCCGTGCTGGACTGCAATGATAAATATGGGGCAATTGCATTGTATGGCTTCTCTAAACCATTTAAAGTTTATAAATTTTATTTATAAACGACAATGGATATATGTGATGCCAATGTTATTTGTAACATAGCAAATGCGGGAGGATTAAATATCACCTGTATGACGCGCTAGTTACTTATTAAAACATTATTTAATACAATGTCAATGCCTAGAATCAATTGTAAACGACTTTGGTAACTGGCAAGGTGTTGTAAGTGGTAGAGCAGCTGCTATACTGCGATCCACTGAAGCTTATCCTTTGCTTGATGATTCGATCAAACTGTTTATAAACTATTTATATGTATATGGGGGGATGGGGTCATATGTAGAAGTTCACGCAAGTGAGGAAAGTTTCTGATTGCCATTCTCTTGGGAGTGGCCAGGAACGATTCTTTTGCATATGACTCAAGCAGCTCACGACTTCCGGTTTTAGACCAAGTATCCCCTGGGTAGCTAACAGACATCCGTTTGGAGGCGAGCTAAAGTGAGAAGGCGAAGCCCGCTTGTGCGGTTGTGCGTAGGGCTTGGGACCCACCACATAAAAAAATTTCCCCAATGAAAACAAACACCGAGCCTCGGATGAGAAACCCCCCTTTTGATGACGACCCCTGCAAACGTACTAAGGATCATGATTTGAGGGCATGCACCTGGAATGTCCGGACTCTTAATTGGGAAGGTGCCTCTGCCCAGCTGGTTGATGTCCTCATACAACTAAAGGCTGACATCACCGCCGTCCAAGAAGTGCGATGGACGGGACAAGGACGGAAGAAGGTGGGTCCTTGTGACATCTACTACAGCGGCCATATAAAGGAGCGCAAATTTGGTGTTGGATTTGTGGTGGGAGAGAGACTACGTCGCCGAGTCCTGGCATTCACCCCGGTGTATGAACGTCTAGCCACAATCCGCATAAAGTGCCCTGGAGACGATCAAATAATTGCGTCAAACAGTGCATATGTGTTAGTGATGTTCAATCGTGTGTTGCCCGCAAACGTTCAAATTAACACGTCAAACATCAGTTTAGTTTTGAGCTCGTAACGAACGGTCATCATGTCATCGTCGGATGATGATTATCTATTATTGGCATGTGCTGCAATTCTTATGAAAAAAAAAAAAAAATTGAAAAAGAAGAAGGCGGAGTGGATGAAGAATTGGTACAAAAAGCGTAATAAGTTTACGCATGAAAATCTTCTCGCAGAATTACAAATATCCAGCAAAACGGATTATTGTAATTTTTTGCGAATGGATTGCGACACATTTAATGAACTACTAACCAAGGTGGAGCCATTAATTAAAAAAAAAAATACAGTGATGCGAGAAGCAATACCAGCTAATATGCGTTTGTCAGCAACATTAAGATATTTGGCGACCGGAGATAAATTTGAAGATCTTAAATTTATAACTGCAATTTCTCCTAGATCCCTTGGATTGATTATCATAGAAACTTGTGAGGCAATTATTTCGTCTCTTTCAACATTTATAAAGGTAAGTTATAACCTCAATTATTACATCAATAAATAAAGAATATCGATTATGTTTTATTATAACTTTTTATTTCATAAATTAAATGTGTACTTAAAATTAAAATTAATGAAAAATTATTCAGCGAAATTTGAAAAAAAAAATGCGATATTTGAGATTGTGATGTCTCAGCATCACTCACTGATATAGTAGCATCAGTAAGATGCATAGGTGTGGAACTGCTGCTGCTAAATATTTGCCCTGCATTGTGCATTGGACCATCAATTTGCACTGAGTTTCGGTGTAGTGTCCCCATCTGCCCCTCAAATAAAATATCCTCCACAAATTTTTCGCATAAAATTCGCTGCTGTGGAGCCATCCGGTCTAATTTCACAGCCCAGGAGTTTGTTATTGTTGTTGTGGATGTGGTACTCTTGGCTGCAAAACGTTTTGTAGCAATTTCTAATAAAACATCAGAAACATCTGATTTTCGTTTATTAACTTTTGGAACAGTTTCCTTAATAATATTCTGAAATGATAAAGAAATAAAAATACACATATTTTAAATTATATATTAATTAATATTTATTTAAAAAATATAATATTTTTTCTTTATTATATACAGGAACCGCAGTCAGAATCGGAATGGAGATCAATTGCAGAAGAATTTTATGAACTTTGGAATTTTCCAAATTGCATAGGCGCATTGGACGGAAAGCATATTGCTATAAAAAAACTTCCAAACTCAGGATCATTCTACTATAATTACAAGAAATTTTTTAGTATTGTTCTCATGGCAACTGTGAATGCAAATTATGAATTTATAGTTGCGGATGTTGGTACAAATGGGCGCATTTCTGATGGTGGTGTTATAAAAAAAAACAGATTTTGGGAAAGCAATTTACAACAAATGTTTACAAATACCTTCATCATCGCAACTACCAAATAGCAATAAAGTTCTGCCATATGTTTTCATTGGAGATAATGCTTTTCAAATGCATGAAAACCTTTTGAAACCCTATCCTGGCACCAATCTCACGAGCAAAGAACGCATCTTTAACTACAGGTTGAGTAGAGCGCGCAGAATTGTGGAGAATGTGTTTGGAATATTAGTATCCCGATTTGGTGTTCTACAAACTACCATTTCCGTCGAGCCGGAAAAAGCACAAACCATTGTTTTGGCTTGTTGCTATCTGCATAATTTTTTGCGTGCAAAAAAAATGTATTCATTCACCGATATAATTGATAATGAAGTTACCAGCTCTGGGGATTTGGTTATTGGAAAATGGCGTGAAGATATACATCTTAATGCACTGGAATGCACACAAATGCGGAATGCTTCAAATAAAGCCAAAGAAATTCGCGAGACTTTTGCAGAATATTTTAGCAACGAAGGGGCAGTTTCTTGGCAAACGAAATATGCATAACTTTAAATTTAACTACATATTTTTTATGTTTATAAATATATTTTAAAAATAAAAGTTTATCGAAATATACGTTTTTTTTTAATTTTACTTACTGTAGTACTTCTTGATGTACTTGGTGTCTCCACATCATTTAAAAATTGCATATGCGCATAATAAAATAAATTTGATTCACAATCTTCAGCTCCAGCACCACTTCTTTCGGAATCAGCCAATCGCTGCTTCTCCCGCCTGAAGCCGGTACGCAAAGTATTTATTTTTTTTTTTAAATCTTCAATTGTGGCATTTGGGTATTGCTCTTTATATATTTCAAGAAGGACGTGATACTGCTTCCTCTTTTCTTCTCGATTGCTATATGACTCCACTCGAGTATTCCACAATCCTTCTAAAGTTTGGTAGTGTTCTATCAAACGGAGTATGAATTGCTGGTCGCTTAAAGATTTCTCCATTTTTATTTTATTTTATTTTATTTTCACTTTATTTTATCTTATCTTATTTTATTCCACTTTATTTTATTTTATTTTATTTTATTTTATTTTATTTTATCTTATTTTATTTCACTTTATTTTATTTTATTTTATCTTATTTTATTTTATTTCACTTTATTTTCACTTTATTTTATTTTATTTCACTTTATTTTATCTTATTTTATTCCACTTTATTTTATTTTATTTTATTTTATCTTATTTTATTTCACTTTATTTTATTTTATTTTATCTTATTTTATTTTATATCACTTTATTTTATTTTAGTTTATTTTTCAATTCACTTTTTTCTTCTTCACTTCACTTCACTTTATTAATTCACTTTTTTTCTCTAAATCGCTTCACTTCACTTTTTATGTCCTCTCAGTATCAGATCTTCGCTGCAAATGAGCTCATGCTTGTCAAACATGAGTGGAGACGATCAAATTATCGTCCGTCAAATAGAAATATCAAAAATTTTTGATTTTCATCAAACAGAGCCGACAACAAGTCGGTGTAGCGTACGTGTAGCCGACGAGAGCCGACGACACCAACACACTTAAAGTGTTTGACGCAATTATTTGATCGTCTCCAGGGCACTTAAAAGCGAGGTTCTTCAACATATCGCTGATTTGCGCCCACGCCCCAACGGAAGAGAAGGACGATGTGACCAAAGATGCTTTCTATGAGCGCCTAGAACGCACCTATGAGCGCTGCCCCCGCCACGATGTCAAAATCGTGCTTGGCGATTTTAACGCCAGGGTGGGTAAAGAAGGTGTCTTTGGCACAACAGTCGGAAAATTCAGCCTCCATGACGAAACATCGCCAAACGGCCTGAGGCTGATCGACTTCGCTGGGGCCCGAAATATGGTTGTCTGTAGTACCAGATTCCAGCATAAAAAAATTCATCAAGCAACGTGGCTGTCCCCTGATCGAAACACGCGCAACCAAATCGATCACGTTGTGATAGACGGAAGACATGTCTCCAGTGTTTTAGACGTGCGTACGCTCCGAGGACCAAACATTGACTCGGACCCTTATCTAGTAGCAGCAAAGGTACGCACTCGCCTCTGTGCAGCAAAGAACGCCCGTCAACAAACACAAGGAAGGTTCGACGTCGAAAAGCTGCAATCACAACCGACAGCCGAACGATTTTCTACTCGACTTGCACTCCTGCTCTCTGAGAGCACTCATCAGCATCTCGATATAAGGGAGCTGTGGAACGGCATCTCAAACTCATTGCATACCGCTGCAGCCGAAACAATTGGTCTCCGGCAACGCAAAAAAACCAGTTGGTACGATGAGAATTGTCGTTCCGCAGTGGAGAGAAAACAGACTGCCTACCTCGCAACGTTGCGATCGACCACAACACGTTCGGGGTGGGATAGATATCGAGAACTGAAGAGGGAAGCGAGACGCATTTGCAGACGTAAAAAGAAAGAGGCCGAAATGCGTGAGTATGAAAAGCTTGAAAAGCTGGCCGACATGGGTAATGCTCGAAAATTTTATGAAAAGATGAGGCGATTAACAGAAGGTTTCAAGACCGGAGCATTATCATGTAGGGACCGAGAAGGTAATCTGGTAACGGATGTCCAGAGCACACTGGGATTATGGAGGGAACACTTCTCCGACCTGCTCAATGGCAGTGAAAGTACAACACCAGGAGATGGCGAACCCGATTCCCCAATCGATGACGATGGAATAGATGTTCCATTACCCGACCATGAAGAAATTCGAATAGCAATTACCCGCTTGAAGAACAACAAAGCGGCGGGGGCCGATGGATTACCGGCCGAGCTATTCAAATACGGTGGCGAAGAACTGATAAGGTGCATGCATCAGCTTCTTTGTAGAATATGGTCGGAAGAAAGCATGCCTGACGATTGGAATCTTAGTGTGCTCTGCCCAATCCATAAGAAGGGAGACCCCACAATCTGCGCCAACTACCGTGGTATAAGTCTCCTCAATATCGCATATAAGGTTTTGTCGAGCGTATTGTGTGAAAGACTAAAGCCCACCGTCAACGAACTGATTGGACCTTATCAGTGTGGCTTTAGACCTGGAAAATCCACAATGGACCAGATATTCACCATGCGCCAAATCTTGGAAAAGACCCGAGAGAGAAGAATCGATACTCACCATCTTTTTATCGATTTTAAAGCTGCCTTCGATAGCACGAAAAGGAGCTGCCTTTATGCCGCGATGTCTGAATTTGGTATCCCTGCAAAACTAATACGGCTATGTAAGCTGACGTTGAGCAACACCAAAAGGTCCGTCAGGATCGGGAAGGACCTCTCCGAGCCGTTCGATACCAAACGAGGCTTCAGACAGGGTGACTCACTATCGTGCGACTTCTCCAATCTATCGCTGGAAAAAATAATACGAGCTGCAGAACTAAATAGAGAGGTTACAATCTTCTACAAGAGTGTACAGCTCCTGACGTATGCCGATGATATTGATATCATCGGAAGCAACAACCGCGCCGTTTGTTCTGCGTTTTCCAGACTAGATAAAGAAGCGAAGCGTATGGGTCTGGTGGTGAATGAGGACAAGACGAAATATCTCCTGTCATCAAACAAACAGTCGGCGCACTCGCGTCTTGGCTCCCACGTCACTGTTGACAGTCATAACTTTGAAGTTGTAGATAATTTCGTTTATCTGAGAACCAGCATTAACAACACCAACAATGTCAGCCTTGAAATCCAACGCAGAATCGCTCTTGCCAACAGGTGCTACTTTGGACTGAGTAGGCAATTGAAAAGTAAAGTCCTCTCTCGACGAACCATAATCAAACTCTATAAGTCGCTCATTATTCCCGTCCTGATGTATGGCGCTGAAGCGTGGACGATGACAACATCCGATGAGACGACTCTTGGGGTTTTCGAGAGAAAGGTTTTGCGCAAGATTTATGGTCCTCTAAACATTGGCAACGGCGAATACCGCAGACGATGGAACGATGAGCTGTACGATTTATACGACGACATTGACATAGTTCAGCGAATAAAAAGACAGCGGCTACGCTGGCTAGGTCATGTTGTACGGATGGAAGAAAACACTCCAGCTCTGAAAGTATTCGATGCAGTACCCGCTGGAGGAAGCCGCGGAAGAGGACGACCTCCACTCCCGTGGAAAGACCAAGTGCAAAGTGACCTGGCTTCACTTGGTGTTTCCAGTTGGCGCCAAAAAGCAAAAAGGAGGAATGAGTGGCGCGCTCTGGTGGATTCGGTTATAATCGCTTAAAGCGGTTCCTACGCCAAATATATATATATATATATATGTGTGTGTGTTGTAATATACATACCGTATATATTTATATTATAAATTATTTATATATATGTATATATATGTATTTTTTTAATGTATATATATACTAGCTGTTACCCTGTGCGCTTCGCTACACCTAAATCGATTAAAACTCTTAAGGGTTTTTACTTTGTGTTTTATTTATTGTTGTAAAACTGTTACTTATTTATAAAACATTTAAAAAATATTGGTATACAACATTTTTGGTTTTTCCACCTGGCGCGTAAATGAATAAGCACCTTGGTGTTCCCACTCTCGAGCATGCGACGAACAATTGGCCGTGTGAGAAGCACGGTTCTTCCAAATTGATGCCGCAAACTTGAAACATTTGCCCTTGCGATTTGTTGATGGTCATCGCAAAGGCAAGACGTACTGGGAACAGCAAGCGCTTAAATTCAAACGGCATGTCCGTTGGAATCATGGGAATGCGTGGTAAGAGTACAACTTCACCTGCTGCCTTGCCATTTAGTATTGTTGCTTCAATCAAATTTGGCCACAATATTTTGACTGAAAGTATTGTGCCATTACATAAAAGTCGGTGGCTTCAGATTTCGTAGAAGTATAATGGGTGAACCGACTTTCAGGACCAAACTATGGGGTAGCAGACCGGGGGGATCCAAAGAATTCAAGAATTCAGTTGGATAATTGACTATTTCATCTTGATTCAAAACGCTATCAATCGATGTATATGTTGTAGCTTCTCCTGGCAGTTTTTCTTGAATGGCAAAATTGATTTCGTTGACGTGTACATTTTTCGGTGCCAATATTGCGTTCACTTAAATAGTGTTGAACAATATTCGGAAATATACTTTCAATCAGTTCTTCTTTCGATTGTAAAAGTGTACAAAAGTTGTTCGGCAATGTGTTCAAACCGGTATCATCGATTGGTATTTTGCCTTCGCCAATGTCCAACAACTGCTTCGAAAACGTCGCTGCGGATCGACCGTTTTGCAATTGGACTCGCATGTTGATGGTAAGAGTCAGCCTTTGAACATGTCTCCACAAAACTGACGATTTTAAACATGCGCTTATTTCGTCGGCAGGAGTTGGTCGAGGAATGACTGGCTAAGTTTGCCGAAAATCGCCAGATAATAAGACTAATGCTCCGCCAAAAAGTTGTTGCTTTTGGCGTAAATCTTGCATTGTTCTATTGAAAGCTTCTAATGACTTTTTGTTAGCCATTGGGCACTCATCCCATAGAACTATTCCAGCTCCTCGCAAAACTTTTGCCATTGCTGAATTCCTCGATATGCTGAATTGTTGAATGCAGCGATGCCTGACGAAGCAATTGCCAGCGCAATTTTCTGCTGTGACCGTATAGTAGCAAGAATCAAAGAGATCAGAAACGTTTTCCCTGTACCACCGGGCGCATCCAGAAAGTAGAATCCACCGGCGTTATTGTCAACCGCTCGTATAATCTTATCATAAGCATTTTCTGCTGAATATTCAATTTGGTACTGTTAGCTTGTATGAAAGCACACAATTCATTGCAATCGTTTTGTTGTTCACGTTGAAGCTCATGGTCAAGCATATCAATCGCTGAACGATTGGGCGCAGTTATGCCAAGTTGCGCTAATGCCTTATTCGCAATTGTAAGGTACAGATCTTCAACCAATATCAAAGCATCATTATACATTTGTAATGTATATAGCAAGTCTGCGTCCGATGCTCGATTTCGCGCCAAAATTAATAAGTCCTCGGTCATGCAGTCTTTGTACTTATTCCATAGTTCTTGCGGATTTGACTTTTGGAAGGCATGTAGATATTATTATGGCGGTGTCCCAATGCATATCATCTTCTAACAATTGCAATCGCTGACATGCTTCACGATACGTCGCACACAACTGACTGTCAACAGTTGTCAAATCATCAAATGATCTTGGTACGCGCACGTTGAAAGACGATGTTCGGATGGATGGTTTAAATTCGTCCTATGGCATCGGTTTTACGGACCTTTGGCTAACCGTCAACACGCTCCCCTTGCTTTCGTCGTTGAAATGTATTCAATGAAGCATTCCAAGTGAAATATTGGGGTATTTCGGAATATGGTAATGTTCTTGCAAATTCATTTTTTTTTTTGCAAAACGTGCAATGATACACACATTAAATTTCTTATGTGCACCCTCCACACAGACCCCAATCACCCCTGAAAATTTCATTGAAATCGGGTAAGCCGTCTAGGAGGAGTATGCGAACAGGAAGTTTTGCCACTTAATTTTATATATATAGATAATATAGAAGAAAAATCTAAGTTTAACATTATTAATTAAGTTTAATAGTAATAATTTGGATTAAGTATTTTATATTATTATGTTTTGAAAAAAATAAAATATATATTGCTTCCTAGGATGCAAGTGGCTTCTAGATGACAGGGTTAGGAGTAGGTGGCAAGACCGTTGGGATAATAGTCCTAACGGTCGTGTGACTTATGAGTACATTCGGGATGTTGGGTTTGTTGGGGAAAACCCAGATTTCAGATTCTGTCTGAGTCTGGGTTTCCTATTTACGGGGCATGGGCCTTTGAATGCTTTTTTGCATCAGAAGCACCTCTCTGATGGAATGGAATGTATGTGTGGGGCGCGTGTTGAGGATTGGGTGCATGTTATTGCTGAATGCCCGATGTACTCGGGCATTAGGGACCTTGGGGGTATGGGGATTAGTTGGACTGATGGACGGTTAGATGTTAGTGGTGTGATCAACACTAGTTGGGATGCCGAACGATTAGAATTATTTGGTGTGTTTGCGCGTGAGGTGTTTAAGCGGCGAAGACAATTAGCTGGAAACTAAGTATAGTTTCTTTGTGTGAATGGTGTGTGTATTGTGTGTGTATTGGATGAGAGAATGGGGTCCAACCCCTGGTCACCAGTCCAGAGCAGTATGGAAGCTCAACTGGTAGTAGTTTCAACTACGAGGTCTGACCGGAGACTTAATTCTGGTACCACGGGGAGTAGGAGCCCTTGGAGTTCGCTCCAACTCCCCGAACTCCCCGAATACCCGAATGCGGGGAGAGTGATATTTGTCACTCAATGTGGAGTTGCATTGCAACCGGGTGCCGGACCCAAAGTACGGCAGAGGTTTTAGATAGGCCTCGAACCCCACCAAGGTGGTTAGTGTGTCCATTCCACACGCCATTTGGTACTGAATAATGCATTGCATTTTTCGGGGCGCTGATCATCGCATTTATTTGATCCGCTGTGCTTTTGAGCACCGTGAGGTAAGGCCGTCGTCGGCAGGTACTCACGTTAATATTGGCTTTAGATGTCCCTATCTGTCCTCATGCGGACTGGCCCCTCGGGGAGTATCGTGGTGGTTGTGGTTCAATACCCAAATGCGGGGAGAGTGACTTTGGTCATTTAATGTGGAGTTGCATTGCAACCGGGTGCCGGACCCAAAGTACAGCAGAGGTTTTAGATAGGCCTCGAACCCCACCAAGGTGGTTAGTGTGTCCATTCCACACGCCAATTGGTACCGAATAACGCGTAGCATTTTCCGGGCGCTGCTCATCGCATTGATTTGATCCGCTGTGCTTTTGAGCACCGTGGAGTAAGGCCGTCGTCGGCAGGTACCCACGTTAATCCCACCGGACGTTGTCCCTATCTGTCATTCGATTGTAGAATTTCAGATTGTTCAGACGTGTTTTCGTTTCTGTGCGTATTCTGTGTCGTGAATTTTTTGTGAATTGGTGTTTTTTGTGTGGGAGCCCTCAGCATTGGATGTAAGTACATTCATTTTGAGTATTTGTGTATTAGTTTGTGATTTGTGGTAGTTTTTTAGCGCATTTGCATACATATTTACGCATTAGTATATTAATATATACGTGTGTGTATATATGTGTGTTTTTCATAAAAAATTTTCATTTTCAATATATGTTCGATTGTATGTGTAGATAAAGTTTGTCAGTACGTGTATACTTTTTATGTATTTTTACATTACTGCAAGTGTTTGAATATATATACAATTGTATGTATATTTTCTCATGTATGTATGTATATTTTCACAGGTGTTTTCGAGCACAGTAGTTTTTGTGTGTAGGTGCGTGTTAGGTAGTACCTTTTGGGGCTTACGTGGTTTACCCACATTGTTAGCGTGGGTGCTGACTCTCATAGAGTCTCAGTGTTTTCTGTGTTTGTTGTTTTTCTTGTATTTGGTTTTTCTGCCAGTGAGTGTTGTGTTGAGTGTCTGGTACTGAGTTGCCACTTGTTTCCGGGGGGATTGGGCAGGTTTTGCTCGAAGGGTACCGGTGTCTGTCCGAGTGTTGAAGGTGCTGATTTTTGTTTAGACTGCGATCGTAGCTGTTAACCTTAGACCCACAGTGCGATTTGGTTCAGCTCCACATCGGTTGCCTTGGAGCCGTTACGGGGACTTTGTTCTGTCCGGCGGTTTATTGGGTGACCAGTTCCAGACCGTTGGCTGGAGTTGTGCGTTCAGTCACACGTGTCTTGAGAGCAGCTGTTCCAAGTCTTGTCTGGTCGAGTGGCTTCTGTGCCAGTGTTTTGCCGGCGGATCAGCCTGCCTGGTGAAAGGCCGGAAGTAGAAATGCTTCCCTCACGGAGGAGAAGGGCTAAGCACCCTGCTGGGAATGAGGGGAAAGAGCTTGCGTTAGCAGTGGAGACCTCGTCGGCTGATGAGGGTACTGGACCTTCGGTTGGGTCCCCGCCGCGTAGGAAGGTTAGGATAGGTTCGCCATCGTTGGTGATGTTAGTGGATGGAAGTAGTCGTGCTGACATGGGTAACACCGCTGAAGAAGTGGTTGTCCACCCTATTGTCAGCAAGCGTGGAGGTGTAGTGTGGATTAAGGGGAAGAAGCGCATTAAAGGTACTTCTGCAAAAGAGTGTCCTGTTAGCGCTGTTAAGGAGGGTGGAGGGGGGTCCAGCACCTGTGTTGGAGGCGATTGCTCCGGCATTGCCGAAGCCGGTTGAGACTTGGTCGGTGGTGGTGAGAAGCAAGGCCCCGACCACCTCCTCTAAAGAGGTGATTAAGAAGGTTGTGAAGGAGGTGGGACCTTCCCTCGGAGTGCGTGTACATGAGGTGAAGCTGATTATGGGTGGTGGGGTGGTTATTCGCACCCCCTCTGTTTTAGAGAGGGAAAAGGTGGCGAATAATGCCAAGTTCGGGGAGGTGGGGTTGGATGTGAGTGTGAACCGGAAGTTGGGTCCGCGGGTTGTGGTTCAGGGGATTCACACCGAAATCTCCCATGATGACTTCATGGAGGAGCTCTTTCGGTTGAACCTTCAGGACATCAGCCCTGAGGCACGAAAGTCAAATGTGCGGATGGTCAGTCGGCCCTGGAAGGTGGCCGCTGATGGTAGCACCAACGTCGTCCTTGAGGGGTCGGACAAATTAATGTCCGCCCTTTTGGAGGCGGGAAGGTGCTACATAAAATGGTTCTCCTTCAGGGTTCGACCGGATAGCCCAGTTGCTGGCTGCTTCCGGTTTTGACCATAGAGTGGCTGAGTGTAGGGCCAAATCAGATGTTTGTAGGCGGTGCGGTCAAGAAGGACATAGAGTTGCCGGTTGTGGCAATGCCCCCCATTGTCGCAACTATGCATTTAAGGGTAGGCCAGCTGGGCATCTTATGATGTCAGCTGTCTGCCCGATTTACTGTGGCGTTGTTGAGCGTGCCCTCTCCAGACACTGATGGGGGGGATTTTTCAGCTTAATTGTCAGGGGTCGTATGCCGTTATGTGTGAGTTGGGGGGTTGTATGATTGAGGGGGGGGTGTGACAGTGCCTTACTCCAGGAGCGTTACGCCACCAATGGTGTGGTTCGGGGTCTTCCTGGAGGTTTTAGGGTCTTTACGGACCTTGGGGTTAATGCTGCAATAGTTGTGAATGATTCCGGCTACGATTGTGTAGTCTTGGCTTCGTCACAACAGGGGGTGTGTGTGTCTATAGAGGGGGAGTTCGGTAGAATGATTGTCGCTAGTTTGTATTGCAAATTTAGCGAGCCCCTAGAGCCCTACCTGGGCTATATGGATAAGTTACTACTTCTGGCGAGTGGTAGCCCATTAGTCCTAGGGTTGGATGCGAATGCCCCGTCCTCGATGTTTTTTAGTAAGGTATCCAGACATTCGTCTGGATATCAAAGCCACGTTCGAGGCGCGGTAATGAATGAATGGGTGTTGGCTAAGGGCCTTCACAGGGAAGCGGTGTTAGAAATACCGCTTAGAGTGTTTGATGATCTGGAGGTGGATGAGCAAATTGCTCGGCTGTGTGAGTTGGTGTGGGGTGTGAATGACAGATTGTTCAGGAAGTGTGGAAGTTTTAGGGTTAGAAAAATTAAGAGGTGGACGCATGAGTTAACATTGAAGAGGAGGACTGTCCGGCGGTTGAGACGAAAGTTTCAACGTGCTCGGCGGTTCAATTCTGATAGGCTGTCCCAGATTAGGTATGATTTTAGTTGTGTGATGAATGAATATAAAGATATGATTGTGAAAATTTAAAAAGAAGAGTGGAGGAGTTTTGTGAATGACAATAGGGATGACCCCTGGGGTCAGGTCTATAAGATCTGCAGGGGTCGTAAGAGGGAGGATATCACCTCTCTTCTTGTTGGTGACACTGTGTTATCAACGTGGAGAGAGTGTGCTGGGATTCTGTTAGGAGCGTTCTTTCCCAGGGCTGAGGTTCAGGCACCCCATGCACATGAGGTACCTGTTCCTCCATTAGATGATGGGGAGCTGGGATATGCCTTTGGCCTGGTCAGGTCTAAACAATCTCCAGGTTTTGATGGTCTCAACGGAGAGATGTGCAAATGCTTGTGGAAGTTCATTCCGGAATACTTGGAGGTCATTTATGATAAGTGCATTTGTGAGGGATATTTTCCACGTGAGTGGAAAAGTGCCAGGGTTGTTCCTCTCCTGAAGTCTCCTGAAAAGATCAGGAGTGATCCTCGTTCTTATCGGGGCATCAGTCTCCTTCCAGTGCTTGGAAAAGTGATGGAAAGAGTTATGGTGGAACGGCTTCAGGAGCTAACGCGGGATTTGAGGTCGAATAGGCAGTATGGGTTCAGGAAAGGACGCAGTGTAGAAGATGCCTGGATGTATGTTCAGAATGCTGTGAGGGAGAATACCAACAAATATGTCCTTAGCATATTTGTTGACTTCAAGGGGGCGTTTGATTACCTAATCTGGGATCGAGTGATTCAACGGCTAGAGGAACTTAACTGTTCGGAAATTAGTCTCTGGCGGAGCTTCTTTTCGGACAGGAAAGCCTCTATCGTTGGTATGAATGGGAGTGTGGAGATTGGAGTGGTTCGTGGCTGCCCGCAGGGATCCATCTGTGGTCCATATATTTGGAACCTCATGATGGACTCATTGCTTGGACAGCTCGAACAACTCTGTAGGTGTTGTGCGTATGCGGATGACCTACTTCTTTTGGTCGAAGGCTGTTCGAGGTCTGAGATTGAAAGGGTAGGAGGGCAATTGTTGGAGATTGCTCATAATAGGGGTGTGGGTGTGGGGGTTGGCATATCGATGGATAAAACGGTGACAATGCTCTTAAAGGGTAGACTGTCACCGGGTCGTCCACCGGTTGTCCGTGTGAATGGGGTCAGCATCAGGTATGTGACGCAAGTCAAATATCTGGGGTTGACCATGAGTGAAAGAATGTGTTTTACTCCACACTTAGTGAATGTGAAGCGGGGGCTGCAGGCGATTGTTGGTAGTGTCAGGCGCGTTTTACGGAGTGATTGGGGTCTCGGGCGTCGTGCTGTTCGCTCCATATATCGAGGTTTGTTTGTAGCCTGTGCCACTTATGGATCTCTTATATGGTGGAAGGTGGCTACGATGGTTTCGGGTCGTCGAAAACTTCTTTCTATACAGCGTTGCATGATGCTTGCCTGTTTGCCTGTATGTCGCACCGTTTCTACGGATGCGTTGCAGGTTTTATTGGGTGTGCCCCCTCTTGACCTGATTGTTTTACAGCGTGCTGTTTCTTTCAGGTTGAGGAGGGGTTTGAGTGTGTTATTGCTGCGGAATGAATGGATTTCTGACGATGATGTGGAGAGGTTGGGATATCTAGGAAGCAAGAGGCTTCTAGATGACAGGGTTAGAAGTAGGTGGCAAGACCGTTGAGATAATAGGATGTTGGGTTTGTTGGGGAAAACCCAAATTTCAGATTCTGTCTGAGTCTGGGTTTCCTACTTACGGGGCATGGGCCTTTGAATGCTTTTTTGCATCAGAGGCACCTCTTTGATGGAATGGAATGTATGTGTGGGGCGCGTGTTGAGGATTGGGTGCATGTTATTGCTGAATGCCCGATGTACTCGGACATTAGGGACCTTGGGGGTATGGGGATTAGTTGGACTGATGGACGGTTAGATGTTAGTGGTGTGATCTCCACTAGTTGGGATGCCGAACGATTAGAATTATTTGGTGTGTTTGCGCGTGAGGTGTTTAAGCGGCGAAGACAATTAGCTGGAAACTAAGTATAGTTTCTTTGTGTGAATGGTGTGTGTATTGTGTGTGTATTGGATGGGAGAATGGGGTCCAACCCCTGGTCACCAGTCCAGAGCTGTATGGAAGCTCAACTGGTAGTAGTTTTTTGGCTACGAGGTCTGACCGGAGACTTAATTCTGGTACCACGGGGAGTAGGAGCCTTTGGTGTTCGCTCCAACCTACTCGTGCGGACTGGCCCCTCGGGGAGTATCGTGGAAGCAGGGAGAGGGGGAATGACAGAAGCGGTCGTCAACCCCAAGAAAGCAGCCGGGAGTAAGGGCGTTGCTAAGGAGGTCGTAGCCAACGTTCCCTCCTCAGGAGGGAAAAAGAAGGTTAGTGGGATAGGGGAAACATTCGGAAAGGGGTCCGTAGTTGGGGGTAGCGCAGTCGGCCATGTTGCAGCTATGAAAGCTGTAAGCCAGTCGTAGGTAAGGTTATGCGCGTTTTACGGAGTGATTGGGGCCTCGGACGTCGTGCTGTTGGCGCCATATATCGCGGCTTATTTGTGGCTTGTGACACTTATGGGGCTGTTGTATGGTGGCGAACGGCCACGACGGTCTTCGGTCGCCGAAAGCTCCTCTCCGTCCAGCGTTGCATGATGATCGCCTGTATGTCGCACCGTTTCTACGGATGCGTTGCAGGTGTTACTAGGTGCGCCCCCTCTTGACCTGGTTGTCATACAGCGTGCTGTATCATTCAGGTTAAGAAGGGGTCTGAGTGTGTCATTGCTGCGGAATGATTTGATTTCCGATGATGATGTGGAGAGGGAGGGATATCTAGGGAGCAAGAGGCTTCTAGATGATAGGGTCAGGTGTAGGTGGCAAGACCGTTGGGACAGTAGTCTCAATGGTCGGGTGACTTATGAGTACATCCGGGACGTTAGGTATGTAGAAGGAAACCCAGACTTCAGATTTTGTCTAGGTCTGGGTTTCCTGCTTACGGGGCATGGGCCTCTTAATGCATTCTTGCATAAGAGGCACCTTGCAGATAGTCCAGAGTGTATGGGTGGGGCGTGTGTTGAGGATTGGGTGCATGTTATAGCGGAATGCCCGATGTACTCAGACATTAGGGACCTTGGGGGTATGGGGATTAGTTGGACTGATGGACGGTTAGATGTTAGTGGTGTGATCTCCACTAGTCGGAATGCCGAACAGTTAGGGTCGTTTGAAAGATTTGCGCGTGTGTTGTTCAGGCGGCGAAGACAATTGGCTGAAGACCGGGGTTAGCTTCTGGTATGAAAGGTGTATGAATTGGATGAGAGGATGGGATTCAATCCCTGGTAACCAGTCCAGAGCTGTATGGAAGCTCAACTGGTATTAGTTTCGGCTACGAGGTCTGACCGGAGACTTAATTCCGGTACCACGGGGAGCAGGAGCCCTTGGAGTTCGCTCCAACCTGCTCATGCGGACTGGCCCCTCGGGAGTATCGTGGTGGTTGTAGTTCAATACCCAAATGCGGGGAGAGTGACTTTGGTCACTCAATGTGGAGTTGCATTGCAACCGGGTGCCGGACCCAAAGTACGGCAGAGGTTTTAGATAGGCCTCGAACCCCACCAAGGTGGTTAGTGTGTCCATTCCACACGCCAATTGGTACCGAATAATGCATTGCATTTTCGGGGCGCTGATCATCGCATTGATTTGATCCGCTGTGCTTTTGAGCACCGTGGAGTAAGGCCGTCGTCGGCAGGTACCCACGTTAATCCCACCGGACGTTGTCCCTCTAATTGAGGGTGTATGTGTTTCTGTAGAGGGGGAGTTCGGTAGGCTGATTGTTGCTAGTATGTATTGTAAGTTTAGGGAACCCTTAGAGCCCTATCTGCGATACATTGATAAGCTACTACTACTTGCGGTGTAGCAACTTTCCCCGATGGGCTCGTAGATATTCGAGCTACACTCGGGGACAGGCATTAGGCGAATGGGTTACTGCTAACAGTCTCCACATCTTAAATGAGCCAAGCCAGTGATTCACATTTGATGGGCCTAGAGGGGGGAGCGACACTGACGTGTCCTTAATCAATGAGGCAGCAAATAGGGCGTTCAGTTTTAGGTGGGAGATTAGTGGAGGGTGGGGATTGAGCGATCATAATTTGATTAAAATTATGTTTACTCCTAATTCCCCTCCCTCGACGTATGTAAGTCCATTGCGGCGATGGCGTACCTCTGGTATCGACTTGAACCAATATGGACAGTGTGTTAGGGAAGCGGTATTGGATATACCGCTCAGTGAGTTTGAAAATCTGGGGGTGGACGAGCAAATTGCTCGGTTGTATGAATTGGTCTGGGGAGTGAACGATAGGTTGTTGAAGAAGTATAAAGATTTCAGGGTTAGGAAAATTAAGTGGTGGACGCAGGAGTTAACCCTGAAGAGGAGGGCTGTCCGGCGATTGAGACGGAAGTTTCAACGCGCTCGGCGGTCAAATTCGGATAAGTTGGCCCAGATTAGGAACAATTTCAGTTGTGCGATGCACGAGTATAAGGCCATGCTTATAAAAATCAAAGAAGAGGAGTGGAAGGGGTTCGTTAATGAACATAGGGATGCCCCGTGGGGTCAGGTCCTAAAGATTTGTAGGGGTCGTAGGAGGGAGGACATCACTTCTCTTCGTGTTGATGACACTCTATTATCAACATGGAGTGAGTGTGCAGGGGTTCTGTTAGGAGCATTCTTTCCTAGGGCTGAGGAGCTGGCACCTCTGGCACAGAGGTACCGGTTCCTCCACTTGATGATGGGGAGTTGGGATATGCCTTTAGCCTGGTTAGGTCTAAACGGTCCCCAGGTCTTGATGGTTTGAACGGAGAGTTGTGCAAAAGCTTGTGGAAGTTCATTCCGGAATACTTGGAGGTCATTTACGATAAGTGCATTTGTGAGGGATATTTTCCACGTGAGTGGAAAAGTGCTATGGTTGTTCGTCTCCTGAAGTCACCTGATAAGATTAGGAGTGATCCACGATCTTATCGGGGCATCAGTCTTCTTCCAGTGCTTGGTAAAGTACTGGAGAGAGTTATGGTGGAAAGGCTTCAGGAACTAACGCGGGATTTGAGGTCGGATAGGCAGTATGGTTTTAGGAAGGGACGTAGCGTAGAGGACGCCTGGATGTATGTTCAGCGTGCTGTCCGGGAGAATGCCAACAAATATGTCCTTGGCATATTTGTCGATTTCAAGGGGGCATTTGATTACCTAATCTGGGATCGCGTGATACAACGGTTAGAGGAACTGGGCTGTCCGGAAATTAGTCTCTGGCAGAGCTACTTTTCGGACAGAAAAGCCTCCATCGTTGGAATGAATGGTAGCGTGGATATTGGGGTAGAACGGGGCTGCCCACAGGGATCCATCTGTGGTCCATATATTTGGAACCTAATGATGGACTCTCTGCTTGGCCAGCTTGAAGTACTTTGTGGTTGTTGTGCATATGCAGACGACCTCCTTCTCTTAGTTGAAGGTAGTTCACGGCTGGAGTTAGAGCGAAAGGGTGAACGATTTTTAGAAATTGTTCACAATTGGGGTACAGGTGTGGGGTTTGAAATATCGGTTCACAAAACGGTGACAATGCTCTTAAAAGGCATACTGTCATCGGCTCGTCCACCTATTGTCCGAATGAATGGGGTCAATATGAGGTATATGACGCTATATTGTGGGAATTAGCATCTAAGGCCCGGGGTCGCCAAAAACTTCTCTCCATACAACGTTGTTTGATGGTTGCCTGTTTGCCTGTATGTCGCACCATTTCTACAGATGCGTTACAGGTGTTGTTAGGTGCGCCTCCTCTTGACCTGATTGTTATACAGCGTGCTGTTGCATTCAGGTTAAGAAGAGGCTTAAGTGTCTCATTGCTGTCGAATTGGATTTCCGATGAGGATGTTGCGAGGGAGGGCTATCTAAGGAGCAAAAGGCTTCTATATAATAGTGTTAGGAGTAGGTGGCAAGACCGTTGGGACAATAGCCCTAACGGTCGAGTGACTGAGGAAAACCCAGACTTCAGATTCTGTATGAGTCTGGGTTTCTTGCATACTGGGCATGGACCTTTGAACGCAATTTTGCACCAGAGGAACATTTCCGAAAGTCCGGAGTGTATATGTGGGGCACTCTCTGAGGACTGGATGCATGTCATAACGGAATGCCCGATGTACTCGGACATTAGGGACCTTGGGGGTATGGGGATTAGCTGGACTGATGGACAGCTAGATGTTTGTGGTGTGATCTCGAATAGTCGGAATGCCGAACATTTAGGGTCGTTTGATAGGTTTGCACGTGCTTTGTTCAGTCGGCGTAGGCAATTAGTTGTAAATCGGGTAGGGGAGGTATAATTTTTTATACCATTAACTTAAATGGTCACCAGTCCGGAGTAGTATGGTAGCTCAACTGGTAGTAGTTTCAACTACGAGGTCTGACCGGAGACTTAATTCTGGTACCACGGGGAGTAGGAGCCCTTGGAGTTCGCTCCAACCTACTCATGCGGACTGGCCCCTCGGGGAGTATCGTGGTGGTTGTGGTTTAATACCCGATTGCGGGAAGAGTGTTTTGATCACCCAATGTGGAGTTGCACTGCAACCGGGTGCCGGACCCAAAGTTCGGCAGAGGTTTTAGATAGGCCTCCAACCCCACCAAGGTGGTTAGTGTGTCCATTCCACACGCCAATTGGTACTGAATAATGCGTAGCATTTTCGGGGCGCTGATCATTGCATTGATTTGATCCGCTGTGCTTTTGAGCACCGTGGAGTAAGGCCGTCGTCGGCAGGTACCCACGTTAATCCCACCGGACGTTGTCCCTATCTGTCATTCGATTGTAGAATTTCAGATTGTTCAGACGTGTTTTGCTTTCTGTGCGTTTTCTGTGTCGTGAATTTTTTGTGAATTGGTGTTTTTTGTGTGGGAACCCTCAGCATTGGATGTAAGTACATTCATTTTGAGTATTTGTGTATATATTTACGCATTAGTTACGCAGTTCCAGACCGTTGGCTGGAGTTGTGGGTTGTGCCCTTGCGATATCGCAATAATCGACTGCTTAGGTGGTAGCAGCTACTGGACGATTCTATTCTTATAGTTAGTTCCTTCAGTGCGTTCAGTCACACGTGTCTTGAGAGCAGCTGTTCCAAGTCTTTTCTGGTCGAGTGGCTTCTGTGCCAGTGTTTTGCCGGCGGATCAGCCTGCCTGGTGAAAGGCCGGAAGTAGAAATGCTTCCCTCACGGAGGAGAAGGGCTAAGCACCCTGCTGGGAATGAGGAGAAAGAGCTAGCGTTAGCAGTGGAAACCTCGTCGGCTGATGAAGGTACTGGACCTTCGGTTGGGTCCCCGCCGCGTAGGAAGGTTAGGATAGGATCGCCATCGTTGGTGATGTTAGGGGATGGGAGTAGTTGTGCTGATATGGGTGACACCGCTGAAGAAGTGGTTGTCCACCCTATTGTTAGCAAGCGTGGAGGTGTAGTGAGGGTTAAGGGGAAGAAGCGCATTAAGGGTACTTCTGCAAAGGAGTGTCCTGTTAGCGCTGTTAAGGAGGGTGGAGAAAATGGTGGTGTGGTTGGGGGAGGCGCTATCAGCCATGTTTCTGCCATGAAGGCAGTGACGGCGGAATTAAACGCATTGGTGTTTGGGGTTAAAGACTTTGAGGTCACTACTGCGAAGGGGCTGATGTAGCTTGCCTCGAAGTACGAGGCACTCCTGATGACGGTAGTAACCGAGAATGCCCATCTTCGCGGTCAGGTTGACGCTCTCAGGGGGGGTTGTGGGGGATCTATTCCCCAATCGAAGAGGTCGGTTGTGGGTTTGGCTCCGGCTGAGTCGGTGCGTGCGCCTCCAGCGCCTGTGTTGGAGGCAATTGCTCCGGCATTGCCGAAGCCGGTTGAGACTTGGTCGGTGGTGGTGAGAAGCAAGGCCCCGACCACCTCCTCTAAGAAGGTGATTAAGAAGGTCGTGAAGGAGGTGGGACCTTCCCTCGGAGTGCGTGTACACGAGGTGAAGCCGATTAAGGGTGGTGGGGTGGTTATTCGCCCCCCTCTGTTTTAGAGAGGGAAAAGATGGCGAATAATGCCAAGTTCGGGGAGGTGGGGTTGGATGTGAGTGTGAACCGGAAGTTGGGTCCGCGGGTTGTGGTTCAGGGGGTTCACACCGAAATCTCCCATGATGACTTCATGGAGGAGCTCTTTCGGTTGAACCTTCAGGACATCAGCCCTGAGGCACGAAAGTCAGATGTGCGGATGGTCAGTCGGCCCTAGAAGGTGGCCGCTGATGGTAGCACCAACGTTGTCGGGTCGGACAAATTAATGTCCGCCCTTTTGGAGGCGGGAAGGTGCTACATAAAGTGGTTCTCCTTCAGGGTTCGACCGGATAGCCCAGTTGCTGGCTGCTTCCGGTGTATGGGTTTTGACCATAGAGTGGCTGAGTGTAGGGCCAAATCAGATGTTTGTAGGCGGTGCGGTCAAGAAGGACATAGAGCTGCCGGTTGTGGCAATGCCCCCCATTGTCGCAACTGCGCATTTAAGGGTAGGCCAGCTGGGCATCTTATGATGTCAGCTGTCTGCCCGATTTACTGTGGGGTTGTTGAGCGTGCCCTCTCCAGACACTGATGGGGGGGATTTTTCAGCTTAATTGACAGGGGTCGTATGCCGTTATGTGTGAGTTGGGGGGTTGTATGATTGAGGGGGGGGTGTGGCAGTGCCTTACTCCAGGAGCCTTACGCCACCAATGGTGTGGTTCGGGGTCTTCCTGGAGGTTTTAGGGTCTTTACGGACCTTGGGGTTAATGCTGCAATAGTTGTGAATGATTCCGGCTACGATTGTGTAGTCTTGGCTTCGTCACAACAGGGGGTGTGTGTGTCTATAGAGGGGGAGTTCGGTAGAATGATTGTCGCTAGTTTGTATTGCAAATTTAGCGAGCCCCTAGAGCCCTACCTGGGCTATATGGATAAGTTACTACTTCTGGCGAGTGGTAGCCCATTAGTCCTAGGGTTGGATGCGAATGCCTCGTCCTCGATGTGGTTTAGTAAGGTATCCAGACATTCGTCTGTGACACTGTGTTATTAACATGGAGAGAGTGTGCTGGGGTTCTGTTAGGAGCGTTCTTTCCCAGGGCTGAGGTTCAGGCACCCCATGCACATGAGGTACCTGTTCCTCCATTAGATGATGGGGAGCTGGGATATGCATTTGGCCTGGTCAGGTCTAAACGGTCTCCAGGTTTTGATGGTCTGAACGGAGAGATGTGCAAATGCTTGTGGAAGTTCATTCCGAAATACTTGGAGGTCATTTATGATAAGTGCATTTGTGAGGGATATTTTCCACGTGAGTGGAAAAGTGCCAGGGTTGTTCCTCTCCTGAAGTCTCCTGATAAGATCAGGAATGATCCTCGTTCTTATCGGGGCATCAGTCTCCTTCCAGTGCTTGGAAAAGTGCTGGAAAGAGTTAAGGTGGAACGGCTTCAGGAGCTAACGCGGGATTTGAGGTCGAGTAGGCAGTATGGGTTCAGGAAAGGACGCAGTGTAGAAGATGCCTGGATGTATGTTCAGAATGCTGTGAGGGAGAATACCAACAAATATGTCCTTAGCATATTTGTTGACTTCAAGGGGGCGTTTGATTACCTAATCTGGGATCGAGTGATTCAACGGCTAGAGGAACTTAACTGTTCGGAAATTAGTCTCTGGTTCGTGGCTGCCCGCAGGGATCCATCTGTGGTCCATATATTTGGAACCTCATGATGGACTCATTGCTTGGGCAGCTTGAACCACTCTGCAGGTGTTGTGCGTATGCGGATGACCTACTTCTTTTGGTCGAAGGCTGTTCGAGGTCTGAGATTGAACGGGTAGGAGGGCAATTGTTGGAGATTGCTCATAATTGAGGTGTGGGTGTGGGGGTTGACATATCGATGGATAAAACGGTGACAATGCTCTTAATGCTCTTAGACTGTCACCGGGGCGTCCACCGGTTGTCCGTGTGAATGGGGTCAGCATCAGGTATGTGACGCAAGTCAAATATCTGGGGTTGACCATGAGAGAAAGAATGTGTTTTACTCCACACTTAGTGAATGTGAAGCGGCGGCTGCAGGCGATTGTTGGTAGTGTCAGGCGCGTTTTTCGGAGTGATTGGGGTCTCGGGCGTCGTGCTGTTCGCCCCATATATCGAGGTTTGTTTGTGGCCTGTGCCACTTATGGATCTCCTATATGGTGGAAGGTGGCTACGATGGTTTCGGGTCGTCGAAAACTTCTTTCTATACAGCGTTGCATGATGCTTGCCTGTTTGCCTGTATGTCGCACCGTTTCTACGGATGCGTTGCAGGTTTTATTGGGTGTGCCCCCTCTTGACCTGATTGTTTTACAGCGTGCTGTTTCTTTCAGGTTGAGGAGGGGTTTGAGTGTGTTATTGCTGCGGAATGAATGGATTTCTGACGATGATGTGGAGAGGATGGGATATCTAGGAAGCAAGAGGCTTCTAGATGACAGGGTTAGGAGTAGGTGGCAAGACCGTTGGGATAATAGTCCTAACGGTGGTGTGACTTATGAGTACATTCGGGATGTTGGGTTTGTTGGGGAAAACCCAGATTTCAGATTCTGTCTGAGTCTGGGTTTCCTACTTACGGGGCATGGGCCTTTGAATGCTTTTTTGCATCAGAGGCACCTCTTTGATGGAATGGAATGTATGTGTGGGGCGCGTGTTGAGGATTGGGTGCATGTTATTGCTGAATGCCCGATGTACTCGGACATTAGGGACCTTGGGGGTATGGGGATTAGTTGGACTGATGGACAGTTAGATGTTAGTGGTGTGATCTCCGCTAGTTGGGATGCCGAACGATTAGAATTATTTGGTGTGTTTGCGCGTGAGGTGTTTAAGCGGCGAAGACAATTAGCTGGAAACTAAGTATAGTTTCTTTGTGTGAATGGTGTGTGTATTGTGTGTGTATTGGATGACAGAATGGGGTCCAACCCCTGGTCACCAGTCCAGAGCAGTATGGAAGCTCAACTGGTAGTAGTTTCAACTACGAGGTCTGACCGGAGACTTAATTCTGGTACCACGGGGAGTAGGAGCCCTTGGAGTTCGCTCCAACCTACTCGTGCGGACTGGCCCCTCGGGGAGTATCGTGGTGGTTGTGGTTTAATACCCGAATACGGGGAGAGTGATATTTGTCACTCAATGTGGAGTTGCATTGCAACCGGGTGCCGGACCCAAAGTACGGCAGAGGTTTTAGATTGGCCTCGAACCTCACCAAGGTGGTTAGTGTGTCCATTCCACACGCCAATTGGTACTGAATAATGCATTGCATTTTTCGGGGCGCTGATCATCGCATTGATTTGATCCGCTGTGCTTTTGAGCACCGTGAGGTAAGGCCGTCGTCGGCAGGTACTCACGTTAATATTGGCTTTAGATGTCCCCATCTGTAAAGAGCCGACACCACATGGTGATATATTTGCATATAAGTACTAATTAATTTTCATATAAATACTAATTGTATGAATTCATACAAGTAAATAATTTTCATATTAATACTTATTGTATGAATTCATACAAGTAAATAATTTTCATAGAAATACTAAATAATTTTCATATAGATACTAAATAATTTTCATATAGGTACTAAGTTTATGAATTCATACAAGTAAAAAGTGGGTCTGGTGGTGAACGAGGACAAGACGAAATATCTCCTGTCATCAAACAAACAGTCAGCGCATTCGCGTCTTGGCTCCCACGTCACTGTTGACAGTCATAACTTTGAAGTTGTAGATAATTTCGTATACCTAGGAACCAACATTAACTCCGATAATAATGTCAGCCTTGAAATCCAACGCAGAATCACTCTTGCCAACAGGTGCTACTATGGACTGAGTAGGCAATTGAAAAGTAAAGTCCTCTCTCGACGAACAAAAACTAAACTTCACAAGTCCCTCATCATTCCCGTCCTACTTTATGGTGCAGAAGCGTGGACGGTGTCAACATCCGATGAGACGGCACTAGGAGTTTTCGAGAGAAAGGTTTTGCGGAATATTTACGGTCCCTTAAACATTGGCAACGGCGAATACCGCAGAAGATGGAATGATGAGCTGTATGTGTTGTTCGACGACATAGACAAAGTCCAGCGAATAAAAAGACAGCGGCTACGCTGGCTGGGTCATGTTGTTCGAATGGATGAAAGTGCCCCAGCTCTGAAAGTTTTCGATGCAGTACCCGCTGGTGAAAGCCGAGGAAGAGGGAGACCTCCACTCCGGTAGAAGGACCAGGTGGAGAAGGACCTGTCTTCACTTGGTATTACCAATTGGCGCCAAACCGCCAAAAGGAGAGATGCGTGGCGCACTGTTGTGGACTCGGCTATAACCGCGTTAGCGGTTTCTACGCCAGTTAAGAAGAAGAAGAAGAAAACAATTTCATATAAATACTAAATAATTTTCATATACATAGATACTAAGTTTATGAATTCATACAAGTAAAAAATTTTCATATAAATACTAAATAATTTTCATATAGATACTAAGTTTTTGAATTCATACAAGTAAAAAATTTTCATATAAATGCTAATTGTATGAATTCATGCAAGTAAATAATTTTCATAGAAATACTAAATAATTTTCATATAGATACTAAATAATTTTCATATAGGTACTAAGTTTATGAATTCATACAAGTAAAAAATTTTCATATAAAAACTAATTGTATGAATTCATGCAAGTAAATAATTTTCATATAAATACTAAATAATTTGCATATAGGTACTAAGTTTATGAATTCATACAAGTAAAAAATTTTCATATAAATACTAATTGTATGAATTCATGCAAGTAAATAATTTTCATATAAATACTAAATAATTTTCATATAGGTACTAAGTTTATGAATTCGTACAAGTAAAAAATTTTCATATAAATACTAAATAATTTTCATATAGATACTAAGTTTATGAATTCATACAAGTAAAAAAATTGCATATAAATACTAATTGTATGAATTCATGCAAGTAAATAATTTTCATATAAATACTAAATAATTTTCATATAGATACTAAATAATTTTCATATAAGTACTAAGTTTATGAATTCATACAAGTAAACAATTTTCATATAAATACTAAATAATTTTCATATAGATACTAAGTTTATGAATTCATACAAGTAAATAATTTTCATATAAGTACTAATTAATTTTCATATAAATACTAATTGTATGAATTCATACAAGTAATTAATTTTCATATAATTACTAATTAATTTTCATATAAATACTAATTAATTTTCATATAAATACTACATAATTTTCGTATAGATACTAAGTTTATGAATTCCTACAAGTAATTCATATAAGTACTAAGTGTATGAATTCATACAACTAAATAATTTGCATATAAGTACTAATTAGTTTTCATATAAATACTAAATAATTTTCTTATAAATACTAAATAATTTTCATATAGATACTAAGTTTATGAATTCATAGAAGTAAATAATTTTCATATATGTACTAATTAATTTTCATATAAATACTAATTGTATGAATTCATACAAGTAATTAATTTTCATATAAATACTAATTAATGTTCATATAAATACTACATAATTTTCGTATAGATACTAAGTTTATGAATTCCTACAAGTAATTAATTTTCATATAAGTACTAAGTTTCTGAATTCATACAAGTAATTAATTTTCATATAAGTACTAAGTGTATGAATTCATACAACTAAATAATTTTCATATAAGTACAAAAAATTAAAAAAAAAAATAAATGTTAAGCTATTTTTGATGTTGTAATATTTCAGACTGCCTACCTCGCAACGTTGCGATCGACCACAACACGTTCGGGGTGGGATAGATATCGAGAACTGAAGAGGGAAGCGAGACGCATTTGCAGACGTAAAAAGAAAGAGGCCGAAATGCGTGAGTATGAAAAGCTTGAAAAGCTGGCCGACATGGGTAATGCTCGAAAATTTTATGAAAAGATGAGGCGTATAACAGAAGGTTTCAAGACCGGAGCATTATCATGTAGGGACCGAGAAGGTAATCTGGTAACGGATGTCCAGAGCACACTGGGATTATGGAGGGAACACTTCTCCGACCTGCTCAATGGCAGTGAAAGTACAACACCAGGAGATGGCGAACCCGATTCCCCAATCGATGACGATGGAATAGATGTTCCATTACCCGACCATGAAGAAATTCGAATAGCAATTACCCGCTTGAAGAACAACAAAGCGGCGGGGGCCGATGGATTTCCGGCCGAGCTATTCAAATACGGCGGCGAAGAACTGATAAGGTGCATGCATCAGCTTCTTTGTAGAATATGGTCGGAAGAAAGCATGCCTGACGATTTGAATCTTAGTGTGCTCTGCCCAATCCATAAGAAGGGAGACCCCACAATCTGCGCCAACTACCGTGGTATAAGTCTCCTCAATATCGCATATAAGGTTTTGTCGAGCGTATTGTGTGAAAGACTAAAGCCCACCGTCAACGAACTGATTGGACCTTATCAGTGTGGCTTTAGACCTGGAAAATCCACAATGGACCAGATATTCACCATGCGCCAAATCTTGGAAAAGACCCGAGAGAGAAGAATCGATACTCACCATCTTTTTATCGATTTTAAAGCTGCCTTCGATAGCACGAAAAGGAGCTGCCTTTATGCCGCGATGTCTGAATTTGGTATCCCTGCAAAACTAATACGGCTATGTAAGCTGACGTTGAGCAACACCAAAAGGTCCGTCAGGATCGGGAAGGACCTCTCCGAGCCGTTCGATACCAAACGAGGCTTCAGACAGGGTGACTCACTATCGTGCGACTTCTCCAATCTATCGCTGGAAAAAATAATACGAGCTGCAGAACTAAATAGAGAGGTTACAATCTTCTACAAGAGTGTACAGCTCCTGACGTATGCCGATGATATTGATATCATCGGAAGCAACAACCGCGCCGTTTGTTCTGCGTTTTCCAGACTAGATAAAGAAGCGAAGCGTATGGGTCTGGTGGTGAATGAGGACAAGACGAAATATCTCCTGTCATCAAACAAACAGTCGGCGCACTCGCGTCTTGGCTCCCACGTCACTGTTGACAGTCATAACTTTGAAGTTGTAGATAATTTCGTTTATCTGAGAACCAGCATTAACAACACCAACAATGTCAGCCTTGAAATCCAACGCAGAATCGCTCTTGCCAACAGGTGCTACTTTGGACTGAGTAGGCAATTGAAAAGTAAAGGCCTCTCTCGACGAACCATAATCAAACTCTATAAGTCGCTCATTATTCCCGTCCTGATGTATGGCGCTGAAGCGTGGACGATGACAACATCCGATGAGACGACTCTTGGGGTTTTCGAGAGAAAGGTTTTGCGCAAGATTTATGGTCCTCTAAACATTGGCAACGGCGAATACCGCAGACGATGGAACGATGAGCTGTACGATTTATACGACGACATTGACATAGTTCAGCGAATAAAAAGACAGCGGCTACGCTGGCTAGGTCATGTTGTACGGATGGAAGAAAACACTCCAGCTCTGAAAGTATTCGATGCAGTACCCGCTGGAGGAAGCCGCGGAAGAGGACGACCTCCACTCCGGTGGAAAGACCAAGTGCAAAGTGACCTGGCTTCACTTGGTGTTTCCAGTTGGCGCCAAAAAGCAAAAAGGAGGAATGAGTGGCGCGCTCTGGTGGATTCGGCTATAATCGCTTAAAGCGGTTCCTACGCCAAATATATATATATATATATAATATTTCTTATAAGCATAATGCTGGTAGAAAATGATATAAATTACTTGTGTATATATGAATTTAAAACTTTTATATGGTTAAAAAGATTTTTTCGTGGCAGAAAACATATATGTTGTATGAAACTTTGATATTAGTACTTGTATGAAAATTTTAATACTTGTATGAAATTGCATACTTAGTACTTATATGAAATTTTTTTCATATAAATATAAAAGTATTTAAGTGTAATATATAAATGAGAGCAAAAAAATGTATTCCTGGTTTGCTACAGTCGGTTTAAATAGAAATAATTTTGTTAATAGTGAAATGTAATTAATTGAGATTATTCTTCTATACCTAACATAATGTAGTCGTTTTTTTTTTTAATTTAACTTTTTTTGGGGTTTGTTCTTCTATTCACATAAAATATATGTGGGTATAGAATAAAATTCAATAAAGTTAAATATTTATATTATTACGCTCGAATACTTTCATATCATATATGAAAAAAAATGAAAAATAATTGAATTTGAAATTATTAATTTCAAATCAAAAGAAAAACGTATATACTCTTAAAAAAAGATATATACACTATATGCATTGAAATAAAGTAAAATGTATAAAAAATGATATTATTTGAAAGTTTAACAAATACAAGAAGAAACATCGTCCTTACATTAATAATTATATTATATTCGTATAGAGAACGAAAATTCTTTCTCACGATAAGATACAATCTCAAAGTCCGAATAAGACCGCAATAAATAATACAATAATATGAAATTAAATGAAATGAAGTAAATTTTTTAATTCAATCGTAGTATAAGAAATTTCATAATTATTTATTGTCGCGATTTCGTTCTTCTTTGCATTTTGTATATGTCGTGTACTTAATTTTCAAATATTGAAAATATCATTATAAAAATTTATATAGTATAAAAAATATTATATAAATGAATAAAAAATATTATTCTGGTTGATCCTGCCAGTAGTTATGTATATGCTTGTCTCAAAGATTAAGCCATGCATGTCTAAGAACAAACAAATTAAAAGTGAAACCGCAAAAGGCTCATTATATCAGTTATGGTTCCATAGATCGTTAACAGTTACTTGGATAACTGTGGTAATTCTAGAGCTAATACATGCAAAATAAACACGGACCTTTTGGAACGTGTGCTTTTATTAGGCTAAAACCAAGCGATCGTAAGATCGTTATATTGGTTGAACTCTAGATAACTTGCAGATGGTATGGTCTCGTACCGACGACAGATCTTTCAAATGTCTGCCCTATCAACTTTTGATGGTAGTATCTAGGACTACCATGGTTGCAACGGGTAACGGGGAATCAGGGTTCGATTCCGGAAAGGGAGCCTGAGAAACGGCTACCACATCTAAGGAAGGCAGCAGGCGCGTAAATTACCCACTCCCAGTTCGGGGAGGTAGTGACGAAAAATAACAATACAGGACTCATTTCCGAGGCCCTGTAATTGGAATGAGTACACTTTAAATCCTTTAACAAGGACCTATTGGAGGGCAAGTCTGGTGCCAGCAGCCGCGGTAATTCCAGCTCCAATAGCGTATATTAAAGTTGTTGCGGTTAAAACGTTCGTAGTTGAATTTGTCCTTCATACGGGTAGTACAGCTATAATTGTGGTATGTACATTACCTTATGTATGCAAGCGTATTACCGGTGGAGTTCTTATATGTAATTAATACAATGTATTTTTTATATATTCCTCCTATTTAAACCTGCTTCAGTGCTCTTCATCGAGTGTTGTTGTGGGCCGGTACAATTACTTTGAACAAATTAGAGAGCTTAAAGCAGGCTCCAAATGACTGAATATTTTGTGCATGGAATAATGAAATAAGACCTCTGTTCTACTTTCATTGGTTTTTAGATCAAGAGGTAATGATTAATAGAAGCAGTTTGGGGGCATTAGTATTACGACGCGAGAGGTGAAATTCTTGGATCGTCGTAAGACTAACTTAAGCGAAAGCATTTGCCAAAGATGTTTTCATTAATCATTCATTAATTAACGAAAGTTAGAGGTTCGAAGGCGATCAGATACCGCCCTAGTTCTAACCATAAACGATGCCAGCTAGCAATTGGGTGTAGCTACTACTATGGCTCTCTCAGTCGCTTCCCGGGAAACCAAAGCTTTTGGGCTCCGGGGGAAGTATGGTTGCAAAGCTGAAACTTAAAGGAATTGACGGAAGGGCACCACCAGGAGTGGAGCCTGCGGCTTAATTTGACTCAACACGGGAAAACTTACCAGGTCCGAACATAAGCGTGTAAGACAGATTGATAGCTCTTTCTCGAATCTATGGGTGGTGGTGCAAGGCCGTTCTTAGTTCGTGGAGTGATTTGTCTGGTTAATTCCGATAACGAACGAGACTCAAATATATTAAATAGATGCTTTCAGGATTATGGTGTTGAAGCTTATATAGCCTTCATTCATGAGTTCATCTTGAATGTGCAAGTGTTTGAATGTGTTTATATAAGTGGAGCCGTACCTGTTGGTTTCGTCCCATTATAAGGACACTAGCTTCTTAATTGGACAAATTGCGTCTAGCAGTAACGAGATTGAGCAATAATAGGTCTGTGATGCCCTTAGACGTCCTGGGCTGCACGCGCGCTACAATGAAAGTATCAACGTGTATTTCCTAGACCGAGAGGTCCGGGTAAACCGCTGAACCACTTTCATGCTTGGGATTGTGAACTGAAACTGTTCACATGAACTTGGAATTCCCAGTAAGTGTGAGCCATTAACTCGCATTGATTACGTCCCTGCCCTTTGTACACACCGCCCGTCGCTACTACCGATTGAATTATTCAGTGAGGTCTCCGGACGTGATCACTGTGACGGCTTGTTTTTCACGGTTGTTTCGCAAAAGTTGACCGAACTTGATTATTTAGAGGAAGTAAAAGTCGTAACAAGGTTTCCGTAGGTGAACCTGCGGAAGGATCATTATTGTGTTCCTATCCGTAAATATTATAAAAAAAAAACAAACAAACAAACAAAAAAAGAATAAAAAAGAAAAATTATTTTCTTTTTTTCTTTTCATTCATTTATTTGAATGTTTTTCTTTTTTTTTTCTTTTTTTTTTACTCCTTGTATTGTAGTATAATGAAAATTATATCGCATACATTGTATTTGAACGCAACAAACCTTTAAACATATATAGTTGTACTTATTATTTATGAAAATAATAAAAATGATAAGTTAATTTGTTCTCATTAACGTGTGTAATTCCTTAAATATTTATAGAAATTAAATAAAATGTAATAAAAGAGGAATTACTGTTTTTGTTGGACTAAGACATGCGCAACTTGTAAATGTTTGGGTTGAAAATTACAATTTATTGAAAGATGTTTTAAAATAATTTATATAATATACGAAAACGAAATGTAATATAATTGTTATTCTTTCAATAAATTAAAAACTCTTGACTTTAAATTAAAATAAACAAAAAATTATCACTCTAAGCGGTGGATCACTCGGCTCATGGGTCGATGAAGAACGCAGCTAACTGTGCGTCATCGTGTGAACTGCAGGACACATGAACATCGACATTTTGAACGCATATTGCAGTCCATGCTGTTATGTACTTTAATTAATTTTAAAGTGCTGCTTGGACTACATATGGTTGAGGGTTGTAAGACTATGCTAAATTAGTTGCTTATTCTTTTAGTCAATTAAAAGAATTTAAGCACATGGTATATTACTGGATTGTATTTTTCAATCCATAATATTAATAGCATAAAAAGAAATATAGAAAATATATTCTTGAACACCTCATATTTGAACGAAATTTTATAATAAATAAGAATCTTAGTATTCCCAAAAACAATAAAATTTCAATATTATTTCAAATAATATATACATTTAGAGGAACGTCTAGCATAAAATATTATTTTATTATAGGATTGTCTTTAAATGTAAAAAAGCAAGAAAATAATATTGTTGTTATAATGAAAAATAGTACGTACGGGATGAAAAGATTGAATATTTATTATTAAGAAAATTATTGGTGTTAAGAAATAATTATGTATGTTTCTTTAAAATAGCAAAAAGCTAAAATATAAAATAAATATAAATATTTTTATACAACCTCAACTCATATGGGACTACCCCCTGAATTTAAGCATATTAATGAGGGGAGGAAAAGAAACTAACAAAGATTTTCTTAGTAGCGGCGAGCGAAAAGAAAATAGTTCAGCACTAAGTCACTTTGTCTATATGGCAAATGTGAGATGCAGGTTAAGCCCGATGAACCTGAATATCCATTATGAAAAATTCATCATTATAACTGTGATATTTATAATATTATAGTAATAGTGTGCATTTTTTTCATAAAGGACATTGTAATCTATTAACATAATAAAATATTTATCAAAAGATCATTGGTGTTAAGTTTATTCAAATTAATTTGCTTTTAGCTTATTAACATACAATAAATACTGATGATTTGATAAAGTGTTGATAGATTTTACATATATAATGCTTAAATTCTTTTGAATTTTACAATAATATTATTATCATTGATTTTAATATTAATTGTATGCATTTATATGATTAACAATGCGAAAGATTCAGGATACCTTCGGGACCCGTCTTGCAACACGGACCAAGGAGTCTAACATATGTGCAAGTCATTGGGTTATATTAAACCTAATGACGAAATTAACTTAACTTTTATATAATGGGATTAATTTTTAGTGAAATATTTTACTATTAATTCAATCCCGGGGCGTTCCATATAGTTATGTATAATGAAAATTTATTATTATTTATACCTCTAACTGGAGCGTACCTTGAGCATATATGCTGTGACCCGAAAGATGGTGAACTATACTTGATCAGGTTGAAGTCAGGGGAAACCCTGATGGAAGACCGAAACAGTTCTGACGTGCAAATCGATTGTCAGAATTGAGTATAGGGGCGAAAGACCAATCGAACCATCTAGTAGCTGGTTCCCTCCGAAGTTTCCCTCAGGATAGCTGGTGCATTTAAATGTTATGTAAAATAATCTTATCTGGTAAAGCGAATGATTAGAGGCCTTAGGGTCGAAACGACCTTAACCTATTCTCAAACTTTAAATGGGTAAGAACCTCACCTTTCTTGATATGAAGGTTGAGGTTATGATATAATGTGCCCAGTGGGCCACTTTTGGTAAGCAGAACTGGCGCTGTGGGATGAACCAAACGTAATGTTACGGAGCCCAAATTAACAACTCATGCAGATACCATGAAAGGCGTTGGTTGCTTAAAACAACAGGACGGTGGACATGGAAGTCGTAATCCGCTAAGGAGTGTGTAACAACTCAACTGCCGAAGCAACTAGCCCTTAAAATGGATGGCGCTTAAGTTGTATACCTATACATTACCGCTAAAGTACATGATTTATAATACAATTTCGGTTGGATTATACATTTTGAAACTTTAGTGAGTAGGAGGGTACAATGTGTGCTTAGAAGTGTTTGGCGTAAGCCTGCATGGAGCCGCCATTGGTACAGATCTTGGTGGTAGTAGCAAATAATCGAATGAGACCTTGGAGGACTGAAGTGGAGAAGGGTTTCGTGTGAACAGTGGTTGATCACGAGTTAGTCGGTCCTAAGTTCAAGGCGAAAGCCGAAAAATTTCAAGTTTTAATAAATTGTTGAGAATATATTATGTTTTCTTCATAGTAATTAAACACTTGAATAATTTTGAACGAAAGGGAATACGGTTCCAATTCCGTAACCTGTTGAGTATCCGTTTGTTATTAAAAATGGGCCTTGTGCTCATCCTGGCAACAGGAACGACCATAAAGAAGCCGTCGAGAGGTATCGGAAGAGTTTTCTTTTCTGTTTTATAGTTCGTAGTCGAGATATGGTAGATGGACTAGAAGAGCATGACATTTACTGTTGTGTCGATATTTTCTCCTCGGACCTTGAAAATTTATGGTGGGGTTACGCAAACTTCTCAACAGGCCGTACCAATATCCGCAGCTGGTCTCCAAGGTGAAGAGTCTCTAGTCGATAGAATAATGTAGGTAAGGGAAGTCGGCAAATTAGATCCGTAACTTCGGGATAAGGATTGGCTCTGAAGATTTAGATAGTCGGGCTTGATTGGGAAGCAATACCATGGTTTATGTACTCGTTCTGGGTAAATAGAGAATTTCGGTTCTTGTTCCCCGGATAGTAGTTACGTAGCCAATTGTGGAACTTTCTTGCTAAAATTTTATAAGAATTATATCGCAAGATTTATATTCTTATTTAATTATAACGATTATCAATTAACAATCAATTCAGAACTGGCACGGACTTGGGGAATCCGACTGTCTAATTAAAACAAAGCATTGTGATGGCCCTAACGGGTGTTGACACAATGTGATTTCTGCCCAGTGCTCTGAATGTCAAAGTGAAGAAATTCAAGTAAGCGCGGGTAAACGGCGGGAGTAACTATGACTCTCTTAAGGTAGCCAAATGCCTCGTCATCCAATTAGTGACGCGCATTAATGGATTAACGATAAACGATTGTAGAATTTCAGATTGTTCAGACGTGTTTTCGTTTCTGTGCGCTTCGCTTTCTGTGTCGTGAATTTTTTGTGAATTGGTATTTTTTGTGTGGGAGCCCTCAGCATTGGATGTAAGTACATTCATTTTGAGTATTTGTGTATTAGGTTGTGATTTGTGGTAGTTGTTTAGCGCATTTGCATACATATTTACGTATTAGTATATTAATATATACGTGTGTGTATATATGTGTGTTTTTCATAAAAAAAATTTCATTTTCAATATATGTTCGATTGTATGTGTAGATAAAGTTTGTCAGTACGTGTATACTTTTTCTGTAGTTGGCTTTGTGTATTTTTACATTACTGCAAGTGTTTGAATATATATACAATTGTATGTATATTTTCTCATTTGTTAGTTTGTGTGTGCATATCATAGCTGGCTTTTGAAAATTTTTACATTGCGGCAGGTGTTTATTTATATACGTGTAGTTGAGTGTATTTTTGGAAATTTGAATTTGTTTTTGTGAATAGAAAATTTGTTTGAGCAAGTGTTTTTTGTGTGACGTAATTTGTTTTTCTTTTGTTGTTTTTTGGGCACAGGTGTTTTCGTGCACAGGTGTTTTTGAGCATAGGTGTTTTCGAGCACAGGTGTTTTTGAGCACAGGTGTTTTCGAGCACAGGGAAAGATCGAATCTAAGAAAATGTTTTAGATGCCTGGAATATGGCCACGTGGCGAGCAGGTGCACTAATCCAGAAGACCGAAGTGAATGTTGTATTAAATGTGGTGAAAAAGGGCATTTTGCCAAAACTTGTACTAAAGAACCGTTTTGTGTATCTTGCAAAATCGCTGGAAGGGCAAGTACAAACCACCAAATTGGTAGTAAAAAATGCCCAGTGTACTTAGCAGCATGTAAGAATGGAAAATGAAATTTCTTCAGATTAACCTTAACCATTGTGAAGCAGCCCAAGAACTGCTAAATCAAACGGTATGTGAAAAGAAGATAGACGTCGTAATAATTTCAGAGCAATATAAAAGTCTAAATGCAGGAACATGGTTTTCTGATTGCAGTGAAAAAGTTGCAGTTTGGGTCTGCGCCAACAAAACGGTACAAGAGAGACCGCTTGTTGATAAATCGTTCTACGTAAGAGTAAAGGTTTGTGGTGTTCACATCTATAGTTGCTACTTGCCACCTAGTTTATCGATGGTAGAGTATGAGAAGATTCTTGACGACCTAGTTAGGGATGCTCAAACAACAACACCAAATGTAATTGCAGGTGACTTCAATGCCTGGGCAATAGAATGGGGAAGTAGGACCACAAATAAACGTGGCCATGCTTTGTTAAAAGCATTCTCTATACTTGACGTGGTACTGCTGAACACAGGAACCAAAAACACATTTGAAAAGAATGGATATGGCTCCATAATTGATATATCGTTTGTCAGTAGATCACTAGCAGGGAAGACTAAGTGGCAGATATGTGAACTATACACTCATAGTGACCATCAAGCCATAATGATAGATATTGACACATATAATAAATGGAAAGGGAGATGTGTGCGGGCGAATAAGTCTCAAACTAGAGGTTGGAAAGACGAGGCCATGGACGAAGATCTGTTTACGTTTATGCTGGACACAGAAATGAACAACGCAAATGACGCGAACGAACATGCAAAACAATTGATTGATTATGTTAGCAAAGCCTGCGATGCTGCCATGATCAGGAAAAAGTGCAACGTCCGCCGAAAGCCAGTATATTGGTGGAATCGTGAAATCGCAGATCTGAGAAGCAGCTGCCATAAAGCCAGGCGGAAATTTCAAAGAAATAGAAATGCTGTGGAAAATGAGCTTCTACGAGAAATTTTCAAAAAAAAACGAAAAGAATTTAAAATTGCGATCAGAAATAGTAAATCTGCATGCTTTAAAGAACTCTGTGACAAGGCGGAAGAAAACCCATGGGGTGGAGCCTATAAAGCAGTAATGACTAAAGTAAGGGGTAATAAAGGACAAATGCCGACTTGCCCTATACTATTAAAAGAAGTAGTGGAAACTTTGTTCCCAACACAAGAGGCGCAATCAGAGGAAGTCGTATCCAATATTAGCTTAGAGACCCCTTTGTTTATACCGATCGATGACGTCGAGGTGGTGCAAGCAGCTGAACGCTTCGGAAATGCAAAAGCTCCTGGCTTAGATGGAATTCCTAATAGGGCCCTAAAAATTGCGGTAAAATACAAAACTAAATATTTTGTGAAAGTACTCAATAAATGTCTATGGGATGGTATTTTTCCCAAAATATGGAAAAAGCAGCGTTTGGTGCTTTTAACAAAACCAAATAAACCGCCAGGTGAACCAAGCTCTTACAGGCCACTATGTATCATCGATACTACTGGTAAAATTTTCGAGCGAATAATTTGTGATCGGGTAGAAAAACACCTTGAAGAAGTGGGATCGTTGTCAGAAAACCAATACGGGTTTCGCAGGAGACGCTCGACAATTGACGCGATCAAAAAACTTACAGAGATTGCAGACAAAGCCATAGAGGGCACAAGGTGGATGTACGGATCGAAGGAATACTGCGCAGTCGTTACATTCGACGTAAAAAATGCTTTCAATTCTGCATGTTGGACCCACATACTTCAAAGACTACAGGATCTTAAAACGCCAAGATATCTGCTACGCATCATTAAAAGTTATTTATCGGATAGAGTCCTGCTGTACAATACGGACGAAGGAGTCAAGTAATACAAAGTGACCGGTGGAGTACCACAAGGATCTGTCTTGGGCCCACTCCTGTGGAATATCCTGTATGATATCAATAGTAATGTACGCGGCACCGGTATGGGCAAACGCCCTTATGCAGAAAACATATGTCAAGCCGATTAAATCTCTATTCCGGCTTAGTGCACTCGGAGTTGCAAGCGCTTTCCGCACAGTATCCCACGAAGCCGCAGCAGTCATATCTGGCATAATGCCACCCGAAATAATGGCTCAGGAGCTGAAAAGAAATTACGAGAAAAGTAAACAGTATGGAAGACCTCTAACAATTGAAGAGCGTGAAGAAGAAAGACGCAAGAGTATAAACGAGTGGCAAATACAGTGGGACACAGCGTCCAAAGGACAATGGACGCACAGGTTGATAAGAAATATTGTAACCTGGTTTAATAGAAAGCATGGCGACGTTGATTTTTATTTGACGCAGTTCCTAAGCGGGCATGGCTGTTTTAGGGAATATCTCTATAAATACGGACATGACGATACAGAAATGTGTACATCCTGCGGAAGCGAAAGAGAAGATGCTGAACATTTGTTTTTTCAATGCACTAAATATGAGGCAGAGAGAGTGAATTTAGAGCACGAAATCTCGGAGAAATTAACTCCAGAAAATATAGTAGTATACATGCTGCAGTCGAAGAACGTGTGGCATTACGTAAAACAATGGGTCGCAAACGTAATGGTAGAACAAAGAAGATTAGAGCGAATACGCTATAGCGTGACAAGTAGTCATATTTAGAATGTAATCCCCATAGAAGTACTAGCCAATAGGCCTTGCTTGCCCTGTGAAGTAATACCTAACGGTAGTCCCGCAGGGCAAATATCATAGCTATGAACGGAAATGTTTTTTTAGTGGGTTAAAGTCTCACACTACTGTTGATAGGGCAACAGTGTCTTTCGATGATTTTTTCCATCTCTCACAAAAAAAAAAAAAAACAAAAAAAAACAGGTGTTTTCGAGCACAGTAGTTTTTGTGTGTAGGCGCGTGTTAGGTAGTGCCTTTTGGGGCTTACGTGGTTTACCCACATTGTTAGCATGGGTGCTGACTCTCATAGAGTCTCAGTGTTTCTGTGGTTGTTGTTTTTCTGCTTTTTGGTTTTTCTACCAGTGAGTGTTGTGTTGGGTGTCTGGTACTGAGTTGCCACTTGTTTCTGGGGGGATTGGGCCGGTTTTGCTCGAAGGGTACCGGTGTCTGTCCGAGTGTTGAAGGTGCTGATTTTTGTTTAGACTGCGTTCGTAGCTGTTAACCTTAGACCTACAGTGCGATTTGGTTCAGCTCCACATCGGTTGGCTTGGAGCCGTTACGGGGACTTTGTTCTGTCCGGCGGTTTATTGGGTGACCAGTTCCAGACCGTTGGCTGGAGTTGTGGGTTGTGCCCTTGCGATATCGCAATAATCGACTGCTTAGGTGGTAGCAGCTACTGGACGATTCTATTCTTATAGTTAGTTCCTTCAGTGCGTTCAGTCACACGTGTCTTGAGAGCAGATGTTCCAAGTCTTGTCTGGTCGAGTGGCTTCTGTGCCAGTGTTTTGCCGGCGGATCAGCCTGCCTGGTGAAAGGCCGGGAGTAGAAATGCTTCCCTCACGGAGGAGAAGGGCTAAGCACCCTGCTGGGAATGAGGGGAAAGAGCTTGCGTTAGCAGTGGAGACCTCGTCGGCTGATGAGGGTACTGGACCTTCGGTTGGGTCCCCGCCGCGTAGGAAGGTTAGCCATCGTTGGTGATGTTAGGGGATGGGAGTAGTTGTGCTGATATGGGCCCTATCAGCCATGTTGCTGCCCTGAAGGCAGTGACGGCTGAATTAAACGCATTGGTGTTTGGGGTTAAAGACTTTAAGGTCACTACCGCGAAGGGGCTGATGGAGATTGCCTCGAAGTACGAGGCGCTCCTGATGACGGTAGTAACCGAGAATGCCCATCTTCGCGGTCAGGTTGACGCTCTCAGGGGGGTTGTGGGGGATCTATTCCCCAATCGAAGAGGTCGGTTGTGGGTTTGGCTCCGGCTGAGTCGGTGCGTGCGCCTCCAGCACCTGTGTTGGAGGCGATTGCTCCGGCATTGCCGAAGCCGGTTGAGACTTGATCGGTGGTGGTGAGAAGCAAGGCCCCGACCACCTCCTCTAAGGAGGTGATTAAGAAGGTCGTGAAGGAGGTGGGACCTTCCCTCGGAGTGCGTGTACACGAGGTGAAGCCGATTAAGGGTGGTGGGGTGGTTATTCGCACCCCCTCTGTTTTAGAGAGGGAAAAGGTGGCGAATAATGCCAAGTTCGGGGAGGTGGGGTTGGATGTGAGTGTGAACCGGAAGTTGGGTCCGCGGGTTGTGGTTCAGGGGGTTCACACCGAAATCTCCCATGATGACTTCATGGAGGAGCTCTTTCGGTTGAACCTTCAGGACATCAGCCCTGAGGCACGAAAGTCAGATGTGCGGATGGTCAGTCGGCCCTGGAAGGTGGCTGCTGATGGTAGCACCAACGTTGTCCTTGAGGGGTCGGACAAATTAATGTCCGCCCTTTTGGAGGCGGGAAGGTGCTACGTAAAGTGGTTCTCCTTCAGGGTTCGACCGGATAGCCCAGTTGCTGGCTGCTTCCGGTGTATGGGTTTTGACCATAGAGTGGCTGAGTGTAGGGCCAAATCAGATGTTTGTAGGCGGTGCGGTCAAGAAGGACATAGAGTTGTGGCAATGCCCCTCATTGTCGCTCATTGTCAGGGGTCGTATGCCGTTATGTGTGAGTTGGGGGGTTGTATGATTGAGGGGGGGTGTGGCATTGCCTTACTCCAGGAGCCTTACGCCACCAATGGTGTGGTTCGGGGTCTTCTTGGAGGTTTTAGGGTCTTTACGGACCTTGGGGTTAATGCTGCAATAGTTGTGAATGATTCCGGCTACGATTGTGTAGTCTTGGCTTCGTCACAACAGGGGGTGTGTGTGTCTATAGAGGGGGAGTTCGGTAGAATGATTGTCGCTAGTTTGTATTGCAAATTTAGCGAGCCCCTAGAGCCCTACCTGGGCTATATGGATAAGTTACTACTTCTGGCGAGTGGTAGCCCATTAGTCCTAGGGTTGGATGCGAATGCCTCGTCCTCGATGTGGTTTAGTAAGGTATCCAGACATTCGTCTGGATAGCAAAGCCACGTTCGAGGCGAGGTAATGAATGAATGGGTGTTGGCTAAGGGCCTTCACATTCTGAATGAGGCGAGTGAGTGGTATACGTTTGATGGGCCTAGGGGTGTGAGTGATATTGACGTGACGTTTATGAATGAGGCAGCAAGTAGAGTTTTTGATTTTAAGTGTCAGGTTAGAGGAGAGTGGGGTCTGAGTGATCATAATTTGATCCAAATTGTGGTTGCTCCTCGTTCCCCTCCTTTGGTGTGTGTGAGTCCATTGCGGCGATGGCGTACCTCTGGTATTGACTGGAACCGATATGGACAGAGTGTAAGGGAAGCGGTGTTAGAAATACCGCTAAGAGTGTTTGATGATCTGGAGGTGGATGAGCAAATTGCTCGGCTGGTCTATAAGATCTGCAGGGGTCGTAAGAGGGAGGATATCACCTCTCTTCGTGTTGGTGACACTGTGTTATCAACGTGGAGAGAGTGTGCTGGGGTTCTGTTAGGGCTGAGGTTCAGGCACCCCATGCACATGAGGTACCTGTTCCTCCATTAGATGATGGGGAGCTGGGATATGCCTTTGGCCTGGTCAGGTCTAAACGGTCTCCAGGTTTTGATGGTCTGAACGGAGAGATGTGCAAATGCTTGTGGAAGTTCATTCAGGAATACTTGGAGGTCATTTATGATAAGTGCATTTGTGAGGGATATTTTCCACGTGAGTGGAAAAGTGCCAGGGTTGTTCCTCTCCTGAAGTCTCCTGATAAGATCAGGAGTGATCCTCGTTCTTATCGGGGCATCAGTCTCCTTCCAGTGCTTGGAAAAGTGCTGGAAAGAGTTATGGTGGAACGGCTTCTGGAGCTAACGCGGAATTTGAGGTCGAATAGGCAGTATGGGTTCAGGAAAGGACGCAGTGTAGAAGATGCCTGGATGTATATTCAGAATGCTGTGAGGGAGAATACCAACAAATATGTCCTTGGCATATTTGTTGACTTCAAGGGGGCGTTTGATTACCTAATCTGGGATCGAGTGATTCAACGGCTAGAGGAACTTAACTGTTCGGAAATTAGTCTCTGGCGGAGCTTCTTTTCGGACAGGAAAGCCTCTATCGTTAGTATGAATGGGAGTGTGGAGATTGGAGTGGTTCGTGGCTGCCCGCAGGGATCCATCTGTGGTCCATATATTTGGAACCTCATGATGGACTCATTGCTTGGATAGCTCGAACCACTCTGCAGGTGTTGTGCGTATGCGGATGACCTACTTCTTTTGGTCGACGGCTGTTCGAGGTCTGAGATTAAAAGGGTAGGAGGGCAATTGTTGGAGATTGCTCATAATTGGGGTGTGGGTGTGGGGGTTGGCATATCGATGGATAAAACGGTGACAATGCTCTTAAAGGGTAGACTGTCACCGGGTCGTCCACCGGTTGTCCGTGTGAATGGGGTCAGCATCAGGTATGTGACGCAAGTCAAATATCTGGGGTTGACCATGAGTGAAAGAATGTGTTTTACTCCACACTTAGTGAATGTGAAGCGGCGGCTGCAGGCGATTTTTGGTAGTGTCAGGCGCGTTTTACGAAGTGATTGGGGTCTCGGGCGTCGTGCTGTTCGCTCCATATATCGAGGTTTGTTTGTGGCCTGTGCCACTTATGGATCTCTTATATGGTGGAAGGTGGCTACGATGGTTTCGGGTCGTCGAAAACTTCTTTCTATACAGCGTTGCATGATGCTTGCCTGTTTGCCTGTATGTCGCACCGTTTCTACGGATGCGTTTCAGGTTTTATTGGGTGTGCCCTCTCTTGACCTGATTGTTTTACAGCGTGCTGTTTCTTTCAGGTTGAGGAGGGGTTTGAGTGTGTTATTGCTGCGGAATGAATGGATTTCTGACGATGATGTGGAGAGGTTGGGATATCTAGGAAGCAAGAGGCTTCTAGATGACAGGGTTAGGAGTAGGTGGCAAGACCGTTGGGATAATAGTCCTAACGGTCGTGTGACTTATGAGTACATTCGGGATGTTGGGTTTGTTGGGGAAAACCCAGATTTCAGATTCTGTCTGAGTCTGGGTTTCCTATTTACGGGGCATGGGCCTTTGAATGCTTTTTTGCATCAGACGCACCTCTCTGATGGAATGGAATGTATGTGTGGGGCGCGTGTTGAGGATTGGGTGCATGTTATTGCTGAATGCCCGATGTACTCGGACATTAGGGACCTTGGGGGTATGGGTATTAGTTGGACTGATGGACGGTTAGATGTTAGTGGTGTGATCTCCACTAGTTGGGATCCTGAACGATTAGAATTATTTGGTGCGTTTGCGCGTGAGGTGTTTAAGCGGCGAAAACAATTAGCTGGAAACTAAGTATAGTTTCTTTGTGTGAATGGTGTGTGTATTGGATGAGAGAATGGGGTCCAACCCCTGGTCACCAGTCCAGAGCAGTATGGAAGCTCAACTGGTAGTAGTTTTTTGGCTACGAGGTCTGACCGGAGACTTAATTCTGGTACCACGGGGAGTAGGAGCCCTTGGAGTTCGCTCCAACCTACTCATGCGGACTGGCCCCTCGGGGAGTATCGTGGTGGTTGTGGTTTAATACCCGAATGCGGGGAGAGTGATATTTGTCACTCAATGTGGAGTTGCATTGCAACCGGGTGCCGGACCCAAAGTATGGCAGAGGTTTTAGATAGGCCTCGAACCCCACCAAAGTGGTTAGTGTGTCCATTCCACACGCCAATTGGTACTGAATAATGCATTGCATTTTTCGGTGCGCTGGTCATCGCATTGATTTGATCCGCTGTGCACCGTGAGGTAAGGCCGTCGTCGGCAGGTACTCACGTTAATATTGGCTTTAGATGTCCCTCTAATTCAGTTGTTTGTAGAACCTCGAAGTGAACGGACGTGTTTGCGCATTATTGCGAGTTTTTAAAGCGATTATTAAAAAGTGTTTTCAGTGTTTCTGAAGCGAAAGAATTTTTCGGTTTTTCCGAATTTTTCGGTAGCCTGTTGTGAAAATAGACACAGTGAGCAGGTACGTGAGGGATTATACACATCGTGTGTATTCCCAAAAGTGTGTGAGGATAGCGGCTTTGGCCATTAACTTGTGTGTGGATTAGTGAACAAAGTGTGGGATTTCCCAGCAGTGCCGTAGTTAGCGGCATCTGCCATAACAAACCATTGTGTACAGTGCAAGTAGTGAAAGTTCTGTGTTTTTGTTGTGCGCGAGTGTAGGAGAAATGCCTCCACCACGGAGGAGAGGGGTAAAAGCCCCAGCGGAGAGTGAAGACTCCGGGCCTTCAATGGTCCAGGTGGAGTCATCGACCGATGAGGACGGAGTGGGGCAACCCTCGCGACCCCCACCCAAGAGGAAGGCGCGATTGGGTTCGCCACCACAGGCGAACTTGGGCGAGAGCGGTACAGATGGGGTACTCCAGAAGCTGGATACGGTTGCAACCAAAGCAGCCGTAGGACTGAAGGACGGAGCCAGTGGAAGCAGGCAAGGTTGCCCAAACAACAAGGTAGGAGGCAACAAGGGGGGTAAAGGGGGTGTTATTGGGGGTGGGGGCCATGTTACGGCGATGAAAGCCGTAACAGCCCAGTTGAGCGAAGTTGTGTTCGGGGCGAAAAGCCTCGAAGTCACAACAATGAAGGAACTCGTAGGGATCGCCTCTAAATATGAGGAGATTCTTATGAGTGTCCTTACGGAAAATGCTCACCTTCAAGGCTCCTGTGACTTCCTCTAAGGAAGTCATAAATAAAGTTGTTAAGGAGGTGGGGCCTTCACTGGGTGTTCGTGTCCATGATTTGAAGTCAATCAAGGGGGGTGGCGTAGTGATACGCACTCCCTCTGTTGCTGAGAGGGAGAAAGTGGCGAGCAACGCCAAATTCGGTGAGGTAGGGTTGGACGTTAGCGTCAATAAAAAGTTGGGGCCCAGGGTCGTGGTACAGGGAGTACACACCGAAATAGCCCATGAAGAATTCATGGAGGAGCTGTTTCGGCTGAACCTTCGGGAGTTCAGCCCCGAGTCCAAAAAGACGGACGTGAGGATGGTCAGTCGTCCCTGGAAGGTGGCGACTGATGGCAGGACAAATGTTGTCCTAGAGGGTACGGACAAACTAATGTCCACCCTCCTGGAGGCGGGTAGGTGCTACGTCAAGTGGTTCTCCTTCCGTGTTCGTGCGGATAGTCCCGTGACTGGCTGCTTCCGGTGCATGGGTTTTGATCACCGAGTGGCAGAATGCAGGGCCAAGTCCGATGTCTGTCGGAGGTGTGGTCAGGAGGGCCACAGGGCTGCCAGTTGCGTCAATGCCCCCCATTGTCGCAACTGTGCGTTTAAAGGAAGGCCAGCTGGACATCTCATGATGTCGGCTGCCTGTCCGATTTACTGTGGGGTTGTCGGACGTGCTCTCGCCAGACATTAATGGGTGTGATTTTTCAATTAAATTGCCAGGGTTCTTATGCCGTTATGTGCGAGTTAGGGAGTTGCTTGATAGAGGGTGGGTGCAGCATCGCCCTACTCCAGGAACAATACGCCACCAATTTTAGAATGGTAAGTGGTCTTCCTGGGGGTTTCAGGGTTTTCGCGGACCTTAGGTGTAATGCTACAATACTTGTGACTGACCCAAGCTATGACTGCATAGTTTTGGACTCGTCACAAGAGGGTGTATGTGTTTCTGTAGAGTGGGGTTCGGTAGGCTGATTGTTGCTAGCATGTATTGTAAGTTTAGGGAACCTATAGAGCCTTATCTGCGATACATGGATAACCTACTTCTACTTGCGAGTGGTTTATCCTAGGGATGGATGCGAATGCCATATCCTCGATGTGGTGTAGCAAGTTTCCCCGATGGGCTCGTAGATATTCGAACTACACTCGGGGACAGGCATTAGGCGAATGGGTGGCTGCTAACAGTCTCCACATCTTAAATGAGCCAAGCCAGTGGTTCACATTTGATGGGCCTAGAGGGGGGAGCGACATTGACGTGTCCTTAATCAATGAGGCAGCAAATAGGGCGTTCAGTTTTAGGTGGGAGATTAGTGGAGGGTGGGGATTGAGCGATCATAATTTGATAAAAATTATGTTTACCCCTAATTCCCCTCCCTCGACTTATGTAAGTCCATTGCGGCTATGGCGTACCTCTGGTATCGACTTGAACCAATATGGACAGTGTGTTAGGGAAGCGGTATTGGATATACCGCTCAGTGGGTTTGAAAATCTGGGGGTGGACGAGCAAATTGCTCGGTTGTATGAATTGGTCTGGGGAGTGAACGATTGGTTGTTGAAGAAATATAAAGATTTCAGGGTTAGGAAAATTAAGTGGTGGACGCAGGAGTTAACCCTGAAGAGGAGGGCTGTCCGGCGATTGAGACGGAAGTTTCAACGCGCTCGGCGGTCAAACTCGGATAGGTTGGCCCAGATTAGGAACGATTTCAGTTGTGCGAGTATAAGGCCATGCTTATAAAAATCAAAGAAGAGGAGTGGAGGGGGTTCGTTAATGAACATAGGGATGACCCCTGGGGTCAGGTCTTAAGGATTTGTAGGGGTCGTAGGAGGGAGGACATCACTTCTCTTCGTGTTGATGACACTGTGTTATCAACATGGAGTGAGTGTGCAGGGGTTCTGTTAGGAGCATTCTTTCCTAGGGCTGAGGAGCTGGCACCTCTTGCACAAGTGGTACCGGTTCCTCCACTTGATGATGGGGAGTTGGGATATGCCTTTAGCCTGGTTAGGTCTAAACGGTCCCCAGGTCTTGATGGTTTGAACGGAGAGTTGTGCATAAGCTTGTGGAAGTTCATTCCGGAATACTTGGAGGTCATTTACGATAAGTGCATTTGTGAGGCATATTTTCCACGTGAGTGGAAAAGTGCTATGGTTGTTCCTCTCCTGAGGTCACCTGATAAGATTAGGAGTGATCCACGATCTTATCGGGGCATCAGTCTTCTTCCAGTGCTTGGTAAAGTACTGGAGAGAGTTATGGTGGAAAGGCTTCAGGAACTAACGCGGGATTTGAGGTCGAATTGGTTTTAGGAAGGGACGTAGCGTAGAGGACGCATGGATGTATGTTCAGCGTGCTGTCGGGAGAATGCCAACAAATATGTCCTTGGCATATTTGTCGATTTCAAGGGGGCATTTGATTACCTAATCTGGGATCGCGTGATACAACGGTTAGAGGAACTGGGCTGTCCGGAAATTAGTCTCTGGCAGAGCTACTTTTCGGACAGAAAAGCCTCTATCGTTGGAATGAATGGTAGCGTTGATATTGGGGTAGAACGGGGCTGCCCACAGGGATCCATCTGTGGTCCATATATTTGGAACCTAATGATGGACTCTTTGCTTGGCCAGCTTGAAATACTTTGTGGTTGTTGTGCATATGCAGACGACCTCCTTCTCTTAGTTGAAGGTAGTTCACGGCTGGAGTTAGAGCGAAAGGGTGAACGATTTTTGGAAATTGATCACAATTGGGGTACAGGTGTGGGGGTTGAAATACCGGTTGACAAAACGGACACAATGCTATTGAATGGCATACTGTCATCGGCTCGTCCACCGATTGTCCGAATGAATGGTGTCAATATCAGGTATGTGACGCAAGTCAAATATCTGGGATTGACCATCGGTGAAAGGATGTGTTTCACTCCTCACTTGGTTAGCGTGGAGGAGCGTCTGTTAGGAATTGTCTGCAAGGTCAAACGTGTGTTAAGGAGTGATTGGGGTCTCGGACGTCGTGCGGTTCGTACCATATATCACGGCTTATTTGTGGCCTGTGCCACATATGGAGCCGCTATATGGTGGGAATTAGCATCTAAGGCCCGGGGTCGCCAAAAACTTCTCTCCATACAACGTTGTTTGATGGTTGCCTGTTTGCCTGTATGTCGCACCATTTCTACAGATGCGTTGTTAGTGGTGTGCTCTCGGATAGTCGGAATGCCGAACATTTAGGGTCGTTTGATATGTTTGCACGTGTTTTGTTCAGTCGGCGTAGGCAATTAGTTGTAAATCGGGTAGGGGAGGTATAATTTTTTATACCATTAACTTAAATGGTCACCAGTCCGGAGCAGTATGATAGCTCACCTGGTAGTAGTTTCAACTACGAGGTCTGACCGTAGACTTAATTCTGGTACCACCGGGAGTAGGAGCCCTTGGAGTTCGCTCCAACCTACTCATGCGGACTGGCCCCTCGGGGAGTATCGTGGTGGTTGTGGTTTAATACCCGAATGCGGGAAGAGTGTTTTGGTCACTCAATGTGGAGTTGCATTGCAACCGGGTGCCGGACCCAAAGTACGGCAGAGGTTTTAGATAGGCCTCGAACCCCACCAAGGTGGTTAGTGTGTCCATTCCACACGCCAATTGGTACCGAATAATGCGTAGCATTTTCGGGGCGCTGATCATCGCATTGATTTGATCCGCTGTGCTTTTGAGCACCGTGGAGTAAGGCCGTCGTCGGCAGGTACCCACGTTAATCCCACCGGACGTTGTCCCCATCTGTAAAGAGCCGACACCACATGGTGATATATTTGCATATAACTACTAATTAATTTTCATATAATTACTAATTGTATGAATTCATACAAGTAAATAATTTTCATATAGATACTAAGTTTATGAATTCATACAAGTAAATAATTTTCATATAAGTACTAATTAATTTTCATATAAATACTAAATAATTTTCATATGAATACTAAATAATTTTCATATAGATACTAAGTTTATGAATTCATACAAGTAAAAAATTTTCATATAAATACTAATTGTATGAATTCATGCAAGTAAATAATTTTCATATAAATACTAATTGTATGAATTCATGCAAGTAAATAATTTTCATATAGATACTAAATAATTTTCATATAGGTACTAAGTTTATGAATTCATACAAGTAAAAAATTTTCATATAAATACTAATTGTATGAATTCATGCAAGTAAATAATTTTCATGGTCGACAAAAATTCCTCTTGGCTATATCCTCCGCGCGGGTGTCGACTGGGCAATGGGTGGCGCTGCCTGCACTGCTGGGGTCTCAAGCGGTCTATGACAAGCTAAGTCACGGCAGTGCAGGCAGGCGCCATCTAGCTAAGGCTGATGTACTCCACATCCATCATCATATGTTGGAATGCTCTATATGTATCCTCATAGGGCGGTGGAGGCGTGAGTACATTAGCCATTGCCAGTGGGGTACCTGGCGGTAGGTATAAAACGCTAGGGGTAGAGACCCCCGAATACAAAAACTCAAAATGGAGGACAAAAAGGAAGAACTGCGGGCTGGGATATCAGCCCAAACGTCGGTGGGAGACGAGGCTGCTTCCACCGGCGGGCACAGCGACTTTTCAAGCTGTGTCGCCAGCGGCCACACCTCCACTGCAACGGGAGCAGGTTGCGGTGGTTGTAATGCTACTGCCAGACCAGCTCTGCAGCGCGCGGGTTCCGCAATCCATGAAGATTCGGACCCAGAAAGCGCTGTGAGCATAAATACAGACAAAGAAGAAGAGCTTCTTCGCTCTCCGCAGGATTCGACCGAGGGTTCCAACTCTGGCAACAAGAGAGGGCCCCGGAAGAAGCCCTGCAAGGAGGGGTTGAAAGCCAAATCGAGATACAAGGCGGCGGTCGGCATTTGTAACCGACTCGAAGGCAAGTCCAACCTGAGTGAAGAGGAGATGAAACGGTTGTCTTGGGCCAGAGAGGAGGTGAAAAGCGGCCGCGCGCACTTTGCCTCACGTAGTTGGTGCAGTGCCTCGAACTCAGCATTTGCTAACCGTATCGAGGAGCATATTGCTGAGAAGAGGCAACGGTCGACAGAGAGCGAACCGAAAGCGCCAACGAAGAAAAGAAAGACAAAAGACGAGGCTGAGAAGCCAAAAGTTAAGCGAGCGGACGACAAGCCGACAACGTCCAGAGCAGCGGCGGCAGCTAATGAGGTGGCAAAGCGACACTTGATCGTGGCTCTCATTGACCGCAGTAACCCGCTGGGACAGATGTCGCAGGAGCGGTGGAAAGTAGTCGAAATGAAGCTACTAGAAGCGCTCTTCTCGAGGATGGACGCCGATCCTAGCGCACCAATGCCAACGTTTGATGGAGCAGGGTGGCTTGGTGGCGTCAAAATCCTTAAATGCAAGGATGATCCGTCGCTGACATGGGTGAAGGAAGCAGTGAGAACGCTCCCAAACCTGTGGAAGGACGCGAAACTCGAGGTTGTGGATCGGAGCAGCATTCTGTCGGTTCCAAAGCGAAGGTGGTGATACCTCGCGTGGTAGACCCGGAACATGCACTTCGACTGCTACAACGACTAAACCCGGACGTGCCGACCAGTGATTGGAGAGTACTGAGCGTAGCTAAAACTGCAAACGCAGATGGAGGCCAGAGCTACATACTCCAATCAATAAGGCGGCTGACGACATTTTATATGCCAGATTCGGGAAGATGGCTTGGGGAGTTGGAAGCGTATTCCTTCGCCTCAAAAAGCGCCACCCCGCGGATGGCAATGTAAACACACTGGAGACGGGTGAAGTCGAAAAAGATCTCGGAATTGAAGAGATAATGGCGACTTCATTAGTCTTGCAGGAGGTGGAGGGGTCACCTGATCAGTACTCTAAGGTTAATGAACCAGGAGCTGACGGGTCTTCAGGTGAACCTCCACAAAAGTAAGATCGCATCTGCCGAACTCCTTCTCAATCTAGAGAAGGGCGGCTACGACGTGGCTTTAGTCCAGAAACCATGGATAGCATCGGGTAACGCTGTATTCCCATGTTAACTTAAATCTCTCCACAGACGACCTGACGGTGGTGGCGGTAAAGGATTGCAGCGATGAGCTCATACTCCTTGCATCCTGTTACCTGCCACATGACGGCGAGGCACCGACTGCAGAACTCCAGAGGCTGGTGGCTACATCCAGCAGAAGGAAACAGTCGCTGGTAGTTGGGGCTGACGCTAACGCGCACCACACGATTTGGGGAAGCCGAGACATCAATGCAAGAGGTGAGTCCCTGTTAAACTTTATATTAATGAGTAGTCTAGTGATAGCAAACCGGGGGAAGGAACCTACGTATATAGGACCAACCTCGAAAAACGTCCTAGACTTTACACTTTACACCAGTAGTGGTACAACGGTTGAGAACTGGAGGGTGCTAAGTACACCGTCATTCTCTGACCATAGATATATACATTTCTCTATTAGAAAGGGGGTTAAAGCTAGACTTGAGGCTAGAAGAAACCCCAGAATTACAAACTGGGTACGTTACCGACAGATTCTGTTTGGTAAAAGACTTAGACCGTGCGTGTTCAACTCTCCTCAAGAGTTAGAGGAGGGTGTGAATCTCTTCTGTAGCACTCTTACTAAGGCTTATCATTCCGCTTGTCCTATGCTGCGGCCCAAACGCAAAATGAGACCCCCTTGGTGGAACAAGGAGCTCGAATCGTGTAGACGCAGTGTAAGGAAAATCTTCAACTTGGCCAAGCTAGCGGAGAGCGAGGAATGTTGGAATGAATATAAGGATCTGTTTAGAGACTACAAAAAGTTAACGCGCAGGAGCAAACGACAGTCCTGGAAAAACTTTTGTAGCAGCTTTGAAAGAACAAATGAGGTGACAAGACTTAGAAAACTGTTATCTAAAAGCCCCCCCTCGCCAAGCCTGGTTCGCAGAAACAACGGAGAGTGGACGGAGAATTGCAGGGACTCCTTAGAGGTTCTAGTTAGCGCACACTTTCCGGGATGCAAGAACCCGGTTAACACTCCACACGAAGGAAATACTGCTGTTATCCTGTCCGAGTGTATAATCACGGAGGATAAAATAGAATGGACAATCCGCTCCTTCGACTCTTACAAATCTCCCGGTACGGATGGCATCTTTCCAGCAATGCTAAAGAACGCAATGCAGCTGGTCGTGCCGTGGTTGCGAGTGATATTCAGAGGATGTTTAAGGTTTGGTTATGTACCGCACTCATGGAGAGAGGCTAGGGTGGTTTTCATACCGAAGGCAGGTAAAAACAATCCAACCTACTCGAAAGAGTTCAGGCCCATAAGTCTTACCTCTTTCCTTCTGAAGGCGCTGGAGAAAATACTAGATGCACATATAAGAGACACAGCGCCTCCTGGCAGCTTGTCCAAATCGCAACATGCGTATACAAAAGGCAGATCCGTGGAGACTGCACTCCATTCATTGGTATATAACATTGAAAAAGCTCTAGAATACAAGGAATATGCTCTGGGAGCATTCCTGGACATTTCAGGAGCATTCAATAATGTGTCTACGGAATCCATACTGCGAAGTATTGAGTCAATGGGTGTTGAGCCTGTCATACAAAGGTGGGTGAAAAACCTCTTGATGTCTAGAAAGATAAAAGCAGAATGGAATGATGCCAGTGTGACCAAGGAAGTCTGTAGAGGTACTCCGCAAGGCGGAGTGCTATCTCCACTCTTATGGACATTAGTGGTAAACAACTTACTAAAACAGTTTGAAAACAAAGCTCCCAAGATAACAGCGTATGCGGATGACATCGCCATCTTAATAACGGGAAAATGTCTGCACACTGTCAGCAGCATAATGACCAGCACTCTCAGCACTGTCAATAACTGGGCAACACAAGCGGGACTGGGGCTCAATGCGGAAAAGACAGACCTTCTGGTGTTTACTAGAAGGTACAAAATACCTGCATGGAGGCCCCCTTCGCTAAATGGGACCGAGCTCCCGCTCAAGGACCGTACCAAATACCTAGGGGTAGTTTTGGACACCAAACTTCTGTGGAAGTACAATGTGGAAGAGAGAGTGAGGAAAGCCAGTAATGCTCTGTATGCATGCAGGAAGATGCTTTGGCACTACCTGGGGGCTTTCTCCCACTCTCATGCACTGGTGCTACACAGCAATAGTGAGACCAATTCTGCTCTACGGGGTTCTGGTATGGTGGACGGGTACCAGAAAATCTACGTATCGGAAGCCGATGGAAAAGGTTCAGCGGCTTGCAGCGCTATGTATAACGGGGGCCCTAAGAACCACCCCAACGGCTGCTCTAGAACGAATATTAAACCTGCCACCTATAGATCTCTTTGCCGAAAGCTGCGCGGCGAAATCGGCGGGTCGACTGATGGCAATAGGTGAATTCACATACAGATTCTTCGGACACAGCTCGGTTGCTAAGAGCAGTCTGACAGGTATCGACTATCTGGTCCCATTCTACAACTGGGAAAGAGGTTTCGTGGTAAACATGGAAAAGGATGGTTGGCGCAAGGGCACCGTAACTACACGCAACACCTTAAATATCTATACGGATGGCTCTAAAATGGATGAAGGAGTAGGTGCAGGAATATACTGTCCGGAATTAGGCATAAGACAACCGTTCACACTGCCGAACCACTGCAGTATATTTCAAGCAGAGGTCTTTGCTATTGGGAAGGCAGCAGAGCTAGCCTCCGGCACACAAGGCCAATACTCTAAAATTAACATCAACGTAGACAGCCAAGCGGCAATCAAGGCAGTAACATCGTGTCGAATATCGGCCAAAAGTGTCCTGAGCAGCAGGGCAGCAGTGGTGAGGGTCGCCAGAAATATGAGGCTACACTTCTACTGGGTGCCAGGCCATAAAGGCATCGAGGGCAACGAAATCGTAGACGGGATTGCCAAGAGTGGTGTACAGCTGTTACCCGGATACATGATCAACATCGCTAAACCCATGCACATTCTATACGATGACATAGACAGGTGCATGGCAGGAAGAATCATATCTCGATGGAAGGATCTGCCGGGGTGTAAAACTGCAAAAGTCATGTGCAAAGCGGTAGATCAAAAATATACAAGGTTCCTACTGGAGCTAGATAGAAAGGGCTGTAGGACCATGGTTGGCATTCTTACCGGTCACAGCCTTGTAGCGGCGCATGCCTATAAAATGGGGCTGTCAGATGGGGAGGAATGCAGAAAATGTCAAGAGCAGGGCACCAAGGAAACAGTGGAGCATCTCTTGTGCGTTTGTCCTGCGTTAGCGAGACAACGTTTTAGGTACTTAGGGGCCCCACAGTACGATAAGTTAGAGGAGATATCGTCAGTGAAGCCTCATAAACTATTAAAATTCACGACTGGCGCAGGCATCCTGAACGATGACTACTACTCAGGGAACACGTAAAGGCACTCCATTCTGGTATCGCAAAGGAGCATAACTGGTCTATGCGTGGCCTGCAGGCCGACCAGACTAACCTAACCTAACCTAACCTAAATAATTTTCATATAAATACTAAATAATTTTCATATAGGTACTAAGTTTATGAATTCATACAAGTAAAAAATTTTCATATAAATACTAATTGTATGAATTCATGCAAGTAAATAATTTTCATATAAATACTAAATAATTTTCATATAGGTACTAAGTTTATGAATTCATACAAGTAAAAAATTTTCATATAAATACTAAATAATTTTCATATAGATACTAAGTTTATGAATTCATACAAGTAAAAAATTTTCATATAAATACTAATTGTATGATTTCATGCAAGTAAATAATTTTCATATAAATACTAAATAATTTTCATATAGATACTAAATAATTTTCATATAGGTACTAAGTTTATGAATTCATGCAAGTAAATAATTTTCATATAAATACTAAATAATTTTCATATAGATACTAAGTTTATGAATTCATACAAGTAAAAAATTTTCATATAAATACTAATTGTATGATTTCATGCAAGTAAATAATTTTCATATAAATACTAAATAATTTTCATATAAATACTAAATAATTTTCATATAGATACTAAGTTTATGAATTCATACAAGTAAATAATTTTCATATAATTACTAATTAATTTTCATATAAATACTAAATAATTTTCATATAAATACTAAATAATTTTCATATAGATACTAAGTTTATGAATTCATACAAGTAAAAAATTTTCATATAAGTACTAATTAATTTTCATATAAATACTAATTGTATGAATTCATACAAGTAATTAATTTTCATATAAATACTACATAATTTTCGTATAGATACTAAGTTTATGAATTCATACAAGTAATTAATTTTCATATAAGTACTAAGTGTATGAATTCATACAACTAAATAATTTTCATATAAGTACAAAAAATTAAAAAAAAAAAAACAAATGTTATGCTATTTTTGATGTTGTAATATTTCTTATAAGCATAATGCTCGTAGAAAATGATATAAATTACTTGTGTATATATGAATTTAAAACTTTTACATGGTTAAAAAGATTTTTTCCATACGGTTTCGGGTTGGTGAGGTGTACGTGGCAGAAAACACATACGTTGTATGAAACTTTGATATTAGTACTTGTATGAAAATTTTAATACTTGTATGAAATTGCATACTTGGTACTTATATGAAAATTTTTTTCATATAAATATAAAAGTATTTAAGTGTAATATATAAATGAGAGCAATTAATTTCAAATCAAAAGAAAAACGTATATACTCTTAAAAAAAGATATATACACTATATGCATTGAAATAAAGTAAAATGTATAAAAAATGATATTATTTGAAAGTTTAACAAATACAAGAAGAAACATCGTCCTTACATTAATAATTATATTATATATGTATAGAGAACGAAAATTCTTTCTCACGATAAGATACAATCTCAAAGTCCGAATAAGACCGCAATAAATAATACAATAATATGAAATTAAATGAAATGAAGTGAATTTTTTAATCGATCATAGTAAAAGAAATTTCATAATTATTTATTGTCGCGATTTCGTTCTTCTTTGCATTTTGTATATGTCGTGTACTTAATATTCAAATATTGAAAATATCATTATAAAAATTTATATAGTATAAAAAATATTATATAAATGAATAAAAAACATTATTCTGGTTGATTCTGCCAGTAGTTATATGCTAGTCTCAAAGATTAAGCCATGCATGTCTAAGTACAAACAAATTAAAAGTGAAACCGCAAAAGGCTCATTATATCAGTTATGGTTCCATAGATCGTTAACAGTTACTTGGATAACTGTGGTAATTCTAGAGCTAATACATGCAAAATAAACACGGACCTTTTGGTACGTGTGCTTTTATTAGGCTAAAACCAAGCGATCGTAAGATCGTTATATTGGTTGAACTCTAGATAACTTGCAGATCGTATGGTCTCGTACCGACGACAGATCTTTCAAATGTCTGCCCTATCAACTTTTGATGGTAGTATCTAGGACAACCATGGTTGCAACGGGTAACGGGGAATCAGGGTTCGATTCCGGAGAGGGAGCCTGAGAAACGGCTACCACATCTAAGGAAGGCAGCAGGCGCGTAAATTACCCACTCCCAGTTCGGGGAGGTAGTGATGAAAAATAACAATACAGGACTCATATCCGAGGCCCTGTAATTGGAATGAGTACACTTTAAATCCTTTAACAAGGACCTATTGGAGGGCAAGTCTGGTGCCTGCAGCCGCGGTAATTCCAGCCCCAATAGCGTATATTAAAGTTGTTGCGGTTAAAACGTTCGTAGTTGAATTTGTGCTTCATACGGGTAGTACAGCTATAATTGTGGTATGTACATTACCTTATGTATGCAAGCGTATTACCGGTGGAGTTCTTATATGTAATTAATACAATGTAATTTTTATATATTCCTCCTATTTAAACCTGCTTCAGTGCTCTTCATCGAGTGTTGTTGTGGGCCGGTACAATTACTTTGAACAAATTAGAGAGCTTAAAGCAGGCTCCAAATGACTGAATATTTTGTGCATGGAATAATGAAATAAGACCTCTGTTCTACTTTCATTGGTTTTTAGATCAAGAGGTAATGATTAATAGAAGCAGTTTGGGGGCATTAGTATTACGACGCGAGAGGTGAAATTCTTGGATCGTCGTAAGACTAACTTAAGCGAAAGCATTTGCCAAAGATGTTTTCATTAATCATTCATTAATTAACGAAAGTTAGAGGTTCGAAGGCGATCAGATACCGCCCTAGTTCTAACCATAAACGATGCCAGCTAGCAATTGGGTGTAGCTACTACTATGGCTCTCTCAGTCGCTTCCCGGGAAACCAAAGCTTTTGGGCTCCGGGGGAAGTATGGTTGCAAAGCTGAAAGGAATTGACGGAAGGGCACCACCAGGAGTGGAGCCTGCGGCTTAATTTGACTCAACACGGGAAAACTTACCAGGTCCGAATATAAGCGTGTAAGACAGATTGATAGCTCTTTCTCGAATCTATGGGTGGTAGTGCATGGCCGTTCTTAGTTCGTGGAGTGATTTGTCTGGTTAATTCCGATAACGAACGAGACTCAAATATATTAAATAGATGCTTTCAGGATTATGGTGTTGAAGCTTATATAGCCTTCATTCATGAGTTCATCTTGAATGTGAAAGTGTTTGAATGTGTTTATATAAGTGGAGCCGTACCTGTTGGTTTGTCCCATTATAAGGACACTAGCTTCTTAAATGGACAAATTGCGTCTAGCAGTAACGAGATTGAGCAATAACAGGTCTGTGATGCCCTTAGATGTCCTGGGCTGCACGCGCGCTACAATGAAAGTATCAACGTGTATTTCCTAGACCGAGAGGTCCGGGTAAACCGCTGAACCACTTTCAAGCTTGGGATTGTGAACTGAAACTGTTCACATGAACTTGGAATTCCCAGTAAGTGTGAGTCATTAACTCGCATTGATTACGTCCCTGCCCTTTGTACACACCGCCCGTCGCTACTACCGATTGAATTATTTAGTGAGGTCTCCGGACGTGAACACTGTGACGCCTTGTGTTTCACGATTGTTTCGCAAAAGTTGATCGAACTTGATTATTTAGAGGAAGTAAAAGTCGTAACAAGGTTTCCGTAGGTGAACCTGCGGAAGGATCATTATTGTGTTCCTATCCGTAAATATTATAAAAAAACAAACAAACAAACAAACAAAAAAAGAATAAAAAAGAAAAATTATTTTCTTTTTTTTCTTTTCATTCATTTATTTGAATGTTTTTCTTTTTTTTCTTTTTTTTTTACACCTTGTATTGTAGTATAATGAAAATTATATTGCATACATTGTATTTGAACGCAACAAACCTTTAAACATATATAGTTGTACTTATTATTTATGAAAATAATATAAATGATAAGTTAATTTGTTCTCGTTAACGTGTGTAATTAAATAAAATGTAATAAAAAAGGAATTACTGTTTTTGTTGGACTAAGACATGCGCAACTTGTAAATGTTTGGGTTGAAAATTACAATTTATTGAAAGATGTTTTAAAATAATTTATATAATATACGAAAACGAAATGTAATATAATTGTTATTCTTTCAATAAATTAAAAACTCTTGACGTTAAATTAAAATAAACAAAAAATTATCACTCTAAGCGGTGGATCACTCGGCTCATGGGTCGATGAAGAACGCAGCTAACTGTGCGTCATCGTGTGAACTGCAGGACACATGAACATCGACATTTTGAACGCATATTGCAGTCCATGCTGTTATGTACTTTAATTAATTTTAAAGTGCTGCTTGGACTACATATCGTTGAGGGTTGTAAGACTATGCTAAATTAGTTGCTTATTCTTTTAGTCAATTAAAAGAATTTAAGCACATGGTATATTACTGGATTGTATTTTTCAATCCATAATATTAATAGCATAAAAAGAAATATAGAAAATATATTCTTGAACACCTCATATTTGAACGAAATTTTATAATAAATAAGAATCTTAGTATTCCCAAAAACAATAAAATTTCAATATTATTTCAAATAATATATACATTTAGAGGAACGTCTAGCATAAAATATTATTTTATTCTAGGATTGCCTTACATGTAAAAAAGCAAGAAAATAATATTGTTGTTATAATGAAGTAGTACGCGGGATGAAAAGATTGAATATTTATTATTAAGAAAATTATTGGTGTTAAGAAATAATTATGTATGTTTCTTTAAAATAGCAAAAAGCTAAAATATAAAATAAATATAAATATTTTTATACAACCTCAACTCATATGGGACTACCCCCTGAATTTAAGCATATTAATGAGGGGAGGAAAAGAAACTAACAAGGATTTTCTTAGTAGCGGCGAGCGAAAAGAAAATAGTTCAGCACTAAGTCACTTTGTCTATATGGCAAATGTGAGATGCAGTGTATTGAATATCTTAATATCTAGTAAGAGAAATTAACGATTTAAGTCCTTCTTAAATGAGGCCATTTACCCATAGAGGGTGCCAGGCCCGTATAACGTTAATGATTATAGAAAGATATTTCCAAAGAGTCGTGTTGCTTGATAGTGCAGCACTAAGTGGGTGGTAAACTCCATCTAAAACTAAATATAACCATGAGACCGATAGTAAACAAGTACCGTGAGGGAAAGTTGAAAAGAACTCTAAATAGAGAGTTAAATAGTACGTGAAACTTTATAATATTATAGGAATAGTGTGCATTTTTTTCATATAAGGACATTGTAATCTATTAACATAATAAAATATTTATCAAAAGATCATTGGTGTTAAGTTTATTCAAATTAATTTGCTTTTAGCTTATTAACATAGAATAAATACTGATGATTTGATAAAGTGTTGATAGATTTTACATATATAATGCTTAAATTCTTTTGAATTTTACAATAATATTATTATCATTGATTTTAATATTAATTGTATGCATTTATATGATTAACAATGCGAAAGATTCAGGATACCTTCGGGACCCGTCTTGCAACACGGACCAAGGAGTCTAACATATGTGCAAGTCATTGGGTTATATTAAACATAATGACGAAATTAACTTAACTTTTATATAATGGGATTAATTTTTAGTGAAATATTTTACTATTAATTCAATCCCGGGGCGTTCCATATAGTTATGTATAATGATAATTTATTATTATTTATACATCTAACTGGAGCGTACCTTGAGCATATATGCTGTGACCCGAAAGATGGTGAACTATACTTGATCAGGTTGAAGTCAGGGGAAACCCTGATGGAAGACCGAAACAGTTCTGACGTGCAAATCGATTGTCAGAATTGAGTATAGGGGCGAAAGACCAATCGAACCATCTAGTAGCTGGTTCCCTCCGAAGTTTCCCTCAGGATAGCTGGTGCATTTAAATATTATGTAAAATAATCTTATCTGGTAAAGCGAATGATTAGAGGCCTTAGGGTCGAAACGACCTTAACCTATTCTCAAACTTTAAATGGGTAAGAACCTCACCTTTCTTGATATGAAGGTTGAGGTTATGATATAATGTGCCCAGTGGGCCACTTTTGGTAAGCAGAACTGGCGCTGTGGGATGAACCAAACGTAATGTTACGGTGCCCAAATTAACAACTCATGCAGATACCATGAAAGGCGTTGGTTGCTTAAAACAGCAGGACGGTGGACATGGAAGTCGTAATCCGCTAAGGAGTGTGTAACAACTCACCTGCCGAAGCAACTAGCCCTTAAAATGGATGGCGCTTAAGTTGTATACCTATACATTACCGCTAAAGTACATGATTTATAATACAATTTCGGTTGGATTATAAATTTTGAAACTTTAGTGAGTAGGAGGGTGCAATGGTGTGCTTAGAAGTGTTTGGCGTAAGCCTGCATGGAGCCGCCATTGGTACAGATCTTGGTGGTAGTAGCAAATAATCGAATGAGGCCTTGGAGGACTGAAGTGGAGAAGGGTTTCGTGTGAACAGTGGTTGATCACGAGTTAGTCGGTCCTAAGTTCAAGGCGAAAGCCGAAAATTTTAAAAGTTTTAATGAATTGTTGAGAATATATTATGTTTTCTTCATAGTAATTAAACACTTGAATAATTTTGAACGAAAGGGAATACGGTTCCAATTCCGTAACCTGTTGAGTATCCGTTTGTTATTAAAAATGGGCCTTGTGCTCATCCTGGCAACAGAAACGACCATAAAGAAGCCGTCGAGAGGTATCGGAAGAGTTTTCTTTTCTGTTTTATAGTCGTACTACCATGGAAGTCTTTCGAAGAGAGATATGGTAGATGGACTAGAAGAGCATGACATTTACTGTTGTGTCGATATTTTCTCCTCGGACCTTGAAAATTTATGGTGGGGTTACGCAAACTTCTCAACAGGCCGTACCAATATCCGCAGCTGGTCTCCAAGGTGAAGAGTCTCTAGTCGATAGAATAATGTAGGGAAGTCGGCAAATTAGATCCGTAACTTCGGGATAAGGATTGGCTCTGAAGATTGAGATAGTCGGGCTTGATTGGGAAGCAATACCATGGTTTATGTACTCGTTCTGGGTAAATAGAGAATTTCGGTTCTTGTTCCCCGGATAGTGGTTACGTAGCCAATTGTGGAACTTTCTTGCTAAAATTTTATAAGAATTATATCGCAAGATATATATTCTTATTTAATTATAACGATTATCAATTAACAATCAATTCAGAACTGGCACGGACTTGGGGAATCCGACTGTCTAATTAAAACAAAGCATTGTGATGGCCCTAACGGGTGTTGACACAATGTGATTTCTGCCCAGTGCTCTGAATGTCAAAGTGAAGAAATTCAAGTAAGCGCGGGTAAACGGCGGGAGTAACTATGACTCTCTTAAGGTAGCCAAATGCCTCGTCATCGTATTAGTGACGCCCATGAATGGATTAACGAGATTCCTACTGTCCCTATCTACTTTTCGATTGTAGAATTTCAGATTGTTCAGACGTGTTTTCGTTTCTGTGCGTTTTCTGTGTCGTGAATTTTGTGTGAATTGGTGTTTTTTGTGTGGGAGCCCTCAGCATTGGATGTAAGTACATTCATTTTGAGTATTTGTGTATTAGTTTGTGATTTGTGGTAGTTTTTTAGCGCATTTGCATACATATTTAAGCATTAGTATATTAATATATACGTGTGTGTATATATGTGTGTTTTTTTTTCATAAAAAATTTTCATTTTCAATATATGTTCGATTGTATGTGTAGATAAAGTTTGTCAGTACGTGTATACTTTTTCTGTAGTTAGCTTTGTGTATTTTTACATTACTGCAAGTGTTTGAATATATATACAATTGTATGTATATTTTCTCATTTGTTAGTTTGTGTGTGCATATCATAGCTGGCTTTTGAAAATTTTTACATTGCGGCAGGTGTTTATTTATATACGTGTAGTTGAGTGTATTTTTGGAAATTTGAATTTGTGTTTGTGAAAAGAAAATTTGTTTGAGCAAGTGTTTTTTGTGTGACGTAATTTGTTTTTCGTTTGTTGTTTTTTGAGCACAGGTGTTTTTTGAGCACAGGTGATTTGGGCACAGGTGTTTTTGAGCATAGGTGTTTTCGAGCACAGGTGTTTTTGAGCACAGTTGTTTTCGAGCACAGTTGTTTTCGAGCACAGGTGTTTTCGAGCACAGGTGTTTTTGAGCACAGTAGTTTTGTGTGTGTAGGCGCGTGTTAGGTAGTATCTTTTGGGGTTTACGTGGTTTACCCACATTGTTAGCGTGGGTGCTGACTCTCATAGAGTCTCAGTGTTTTCTGTGTTTGTTGTTTTTCTGCTTTTTGGTTTTTCTGCCAGTGAGTGTTGTGTCGAGTGTCTGGTACTGAGTTGCCATTTGTTTCCGGGGGGATTGGGCAGGTTTTGCTCAAAGGGTGCCGGTGTCTGTCCGAGTGTTGAAGGTGCTGATTTTTGTTTAGACTGCGTTCGTAGCTGTTAACCTTTGACCTACAGTGCGATTTGGTTCAGCTCCACATCGGTTGGCTTGGAGCCGTTACGGGGACTTTGTTCTGTCCGGCGGTCTTTTTGAGTAGCCTTTCCAGACCTTTGGCTGGGTTGTGGGCTGTGCCCTCGCGAGAGCGCATTAACCGACTGCTTGGGTGGTGACTGCTACAGAGCGAGTATACGTGTGAGTCAGCGTCTTCAGTGCGTTCAGTTACACGCGCCTGGAGAGCAGCTGTTTCGGGTTTTACCTGAGCAGGTAGCTTCTGCGCCAGTGTTCGCCGGCGTAACAGCCTGCCTGGGGGTAGGCCGAAGGTGGGAATGGCTCCACCACGGAGGAGGAGGGTTAAGTCCTTCGCTGAAAGCGACGGGTCGGGCCCCATAACAGTGATGGTGGCAACGTCGTCGGGTGATGAGGAGGTGAGGCCACCGGTGAGGTCTCCGCCGCGGAGGAGGGCGCGTTTGGGGTCGCCTCTGATGGTTAAATCGGAGAACAGTGGGAGTGAGAGCGGTAGCGGAATAGGTGGCACCTCTGAAAAAGCGGTTGCTCACCCCGCAGTTTCGGGTGCTGCTAAGCCGGCCGAGAGCGGCGGTAACAGCGGCACTGGGAAGGGCGTCGCGGATAATGGCGTCGCTGATAAGGGCGTCGCGAAGGAGGGATCGACGAAAGTCAGCTCGGGGAAGGAGGGAGGGAAACGTGAGGGTGGAGTTAATGGGGGTGTGGTTGGGGGAGGCGCTATCAGCCATGTCGCTGCCATGAAGGCAGTGACGGCTGAATTAAATGCCTTGGTGTTTGGGGTGAAGGACTTTGAGGTCACTACCGCGAAGGGGCTGATGGAGCTTGCCTCGAAGTACGAGGCGCTTCTGATGACGGTAGTAACCGAGAATTCCCATCCTTGCGGTCAGGTTGACGCTCTAAGGGGGGGTTGTGGGGGATATATTGCCCAACCGAAGAGGTCGGTTGTGGGGTTGGCTCCGGCTGAGTCGGTGCGTGCGCCTCCAGCACCTGTGTTGGAGGCGATTGCTCCGGCATTGCCGAAGCCCGTGGAGACGTGGTCGGTGGTTGTGCGCAGCAAGGCCCTGACGACTTCCTCTAAGGAAGTCATCAAAAAGGTGGTGAAAGAGGTGGGACCTTCCCTCGGAGTGCGAGTGCACGAGGTGAAGCCGATTAAGGGTGGTGGGGTGGTTATTCGCACCCCCTCTGTTTAAGAGAGGGAAAAGGTGGGGAATAATGCCAAATTCGGGGAGGTGGGATTGGATGTGACTGTGAACCGGAAGTTGGGTCCGCGGGTTGTGGTTCAGGGGGTTCACACCGAAATCTCCCATGATGACTTCATGGAGGAGCTCTTTCGGTTGAACCTCCAGGACGTCAGCCCTCAGGCACGAAAGTCGGATATGCGGATGGTCAGTCGGCCCTGGAAGGTGGCCGCTGATGGTAGCACCAACGTTGTCCTTGAGGTTTCGGACAAATCAATGTCTTGGAAGCGGGAAGGTGCTACATAAAGTGGTTTTCCTTCAAGGTTCGACCGGATACCCCTGTTGCTGGCTGCTTCCGGTGTATGGGTTTTGACCATAGAGTGGCTGAGTGTAGGGCCAAATCAGATGTCTGTAGGAGGTGCGATCAGGAAGGCCACAGAGCTGCCGGTTGCGTCAATGCACCCCATTGTCGTAACTGTGCATTTAAGGGTAGGCCAGCTGGGCATCTTATGATGTCCGCTGTCTGCCCCATATACTGTGGCGTTGTTGAGCGCGCCCTCGCCAGACACTGATGGGGGGTATCTTTCAGCTAAATTGTCAGGGATCGTATGCCGTGATGTGTGAGTTGGGGGGTTGTATGCTTGAGGGTGGGTGCGGCATTGCCTTACTCCTGGAGCCCTACACCACCAATGGTGTGGTTCGGGGTCTTCCTGGGGTTTTCAGGGTCTTTACGGACCTTGGGGGTAATGCCGCAATTGTTGTGACGGATCCAAGCTACGATTGCGTAGTGTTGGATTCGTCGCAACAGGTGGTGTGTGTTTCAGTAGAGGGGGAGTTCGGTAGAATGATTGTCGCTAGTTTGTATTGCAAATTTAGCGAGCCCCTAGAGCCCTCCCTGGGCTACATGGATAAGCTACTACTACTGGGGAGTAGTAGCCCATTTATCCTGGGGTTGGATGCAAATGCCTCGTCCTCGATGTGGTTTAGTAAGGTATCCAGACATTCGTCTGGATATCAAAGCCACATCCGAGGCGAGGTATTGAGTGAATGGGTGGTGGCTAAGAGCCTCCACATTTTGAATGAGCCGAGTGAATGGTTTACGTTTGAGGGGCCTAGGGGCATGAGTGATATTGACGTAACGTTAATGAATGAGGCAGCAAGGAGAGCGTTTGACGTCAGTTGGGAGATTAGGGGAGGGTGGGGATTGAGTGACCATAATTTGATACAAATTATGGTTTCTCCGAAATCCCCACCCTCGGCGTACGTGGGTCCATTGCGGCGATGGCGTACCTCTGGTACTGACTGGAACCAATATGGACAGAATGTAAGGGAAGCGGTATTGGAAATACCGCTTAGTGAGTTTGAGGAATTGGGGGTGGACGAGCAAATTGCTCGGCTGTATGAGTTGGTCTGGTGTGTTAATGATAGGGTTTTCAGGAAATATCAAAGTTCTAGGATTAGGAAATTTAAGTGGTGGACGAATGAGTTAACCTTGAAGAGGAGGACTGTCCGGCGGTTGAGACGAAAGTTTCAGCGTGCTCGGCGGTCCAATTCGGATAGGTTATCCCAGATCAGATATGATTTTAGTTGTGCGGTTAGAGAGTATAAGGATATGCTTGTGAAAATAAAAGAAGAGGAATGGAGGAGCTTTGTTGGGGAGAATAGGGACGACCCCTGGGGGCAGGTCTACAGGATCTGCAGGGGTCGTAAGAGGGAGGATATCACCTCTCTCCGCGGTGGAGACTCTGTGTTATCAACGTGGAGAGAGTGTGCGGAGGTTCTGTTAAGAGCGTTCTTTCCCAAGGCTGAGGTTCAGGCACCTCAAGCACAAGAGGTACCTGTTCCTCCACTAGAAGATGAGGAGTTGGGATACGCCTTTGGCCTGGTTAGGTCTAAACGGTCCCCAGGTTTTGATGGTTTGAACGGAGAGATGTGCAAAAGCTTGTGGAAGTTCATTCCGGAATACTTGGAGGCCATTTATAACAAATGCGTGTGGGAGGGATATTTTCCACGTGAGTGGAAAAGTGCCAGGGTCGTCCCTCTCCTGAAGTCCCCTGATAAGATCAGGAGTGATCCTCGTTCTTATCGGGGCATCAGCCTTCTTCCGGTGCTTGGAAAAGTACTGGAGAGGGTTATGGTGGAACGACTTCAGGAGCTAACGCGGGGTATGTGGTCGGATAGGCAGTATGGGTTCAGGAAAGGACGCAGTGTGGAAGATGCGTGGATGTATGTGCAGAATGTTGTTAGGGAGAATGTCAACAAGTATGTCCTAGGCATATTTGTTGACTTCAAGGGGGCATTCGATTATCTGATCTGGGATCGAGTGATAGAACGGTTAGAAGCCTCCATCGTTGGAATGAATGGGAGTGTGGAGATTGGAGTGGCTCGTGGCTGTCCGCAGGGATCCATATGTGGTCCATATATATGGAACCTCATGATGGACTCTCTGCTTGGGCAGCTCGAACCACTCTGTAAGTGTTGTGCGTATGCGGACGACCTTCTTCTCCTTGTTGAAGGTCGCTCAAGGCGTGAGTTGGATCGGGTGGGAGGACAATTTTTAGAAATTGTCCACAATCGGGTGATAAGTGTGGGTGTAGACATCTCGATGGACAAAACGGTGACAATGCTTTTAAAAGGCAGACTGTCACCGGGGCGTCCACCGGTTGTCCGAGTGATTGGGGTCGGCATCAGGTATGTGACGCAAGTCAAGTACCTGGGGTTGACCATGAGTGAAAGAATGTGTTTTACTCCACACTTGGTGAGTGTGAAGGTGCGACTGCAGGCGGTCGTAGGTAAGGTTATGCGCGTTTTACGGAGTGATTGGGCCTCGGACGTCGTGCTGTTCGCACCATATACCGCGGCTTGTTTGTGGCCTGTGCCACTTATGGAGCTGCTGTATGGTGGCGAACTACCACGACGGTCTTCGGTCGCCGAAGGCTCCTCTCCGTCCAGCGTTGCATGATGCTCGCCTGTCTGCCTGTATGTCGCACTATTTCTACGGATGCGTTGCAGGTGTTACTAGGTGCGCCCCCTCTTGACCTGGTTGTCATACAGCGTGCTGTATCATTCAGGTTAAGAAGGGGTCTGAGTGTGTCATTGCTGCGGAATGATTTGATTTCCGATGATGATGTGGAGAGGGAGGGATATCTAGGGAGCAAGAGGCTTCTAGATGATAGGGTCAGGTGTAGGTGGCAAGACCGTTGGGACAGTAGTCTCAATGGTCGGGTGACTTATGAGTACATCCGGGACGTTAGGTATGTAGAAAGAAACCCAGACTTCAGATTTTGTCTAAGTCTGGGTTTCCTGCTTACGGGGCATGGGCCTCTTAATGCATTCTTGCATAAGAGGCACCTTGCAGATAGTCCAGAGTGTATGTGTGGGGCATGTGTTGAGAATTGGGAGCATGTTATAGCGGAATGCCCGATGTACTCAGACATTAGGGACCTTGGGGGTATGGGGATTAGTTGGACTGATGGACGGTTAGATGTTAGTGGTGTGATCTCCACTAGTCGGAATGCCGAACAGTTAGGGTCGTTTGAAAGATTTGCGCGTGTGTTGTTCAGGCGGCGAAGACAATTGGCTGAAGACCGGGGTTAGCTTCTGGTGTGAAAGGTGTATGAATTGGTTGAGAGAATGGGATTCAATCCATGGTCACCAGTCCAGAGCTGTATGGAAGCTCAACTGGTATTAGTTTCGGCTACGAGGTCTGACCGGAGACTTAATTCCGGTACCACGGGGAGCAGGAGCCCTTGGAGTTCGCTCCAACCTGCTCATGCGGACTGGCCCCTCGGGGAGTATCGTGGTGGTTGTGGTTCAATACCCAAATGCGGGGAGAGTGACTTCGGTCACTCAATGTGGAGTTGCATTGCAACCGGGTGCCGGACCCACAGTACGGCAGAGGTTTTAGATAGGCCTCGAACCCCACCAAGGTGGTTAGTGTGTCCATTCCACACGCCAATTGGTACCGAATAATGCGTAGCATTTTCGGGGCGCTGATCATCGCATTGATTTGATCCGCTGTGCTTTTCCGTGCGCATCGTGATTTTCTTGGTAACGGGTTTCGGTACGGGCGAGTGTTTTTGTACAGTCGCGGTTGACTGTACGGTGTGTACTGGTAAGTACAGCATTGTTGTTTTTAGAGGTAGCGTGGGTATTCACACGTTTGTTGTTGGTGGGCTGTCGCACAGTTTCAGTGGTTTACCGTGTCCCGGTGGGACGTATTCCCGGTGGGACGTATACCATAGCTGAGCTCAAAGCGACCGGGGAGGTCGGCAGGTCGCGGATAGCCGGACGGCCTGTAGTAGCAGGTTAGTTGCGAAATAAGTTTAAGCGAATAAGCAATCCCCGACGATGAGCGACAGGAGCGGAGGAAGCGATTAAAAGTCAGCAAACCGAAGATGTTCCTGTGACAGTGGCGAACCGACACCGCCTCTCAGAAATAGGTGTCCACCTCAAAACCTCAACATGCATATGCATGTTGAGTAGTACAAAAACCCAGGCGCGACGGACCCATAATGGGCGGCTTCCTGGTCAGCGTCTGTTCACCATGTTAGGTGCGGCTGATTTAACAATCTGACCGGTACACTGCGCGGCGCACTGGGAGTCCCTGGAAATCTTGACAGCGACGTCTCCGCTGGTGAGAATAAAAGGGTGATGTGAGCTTGCTCTGCCGAGGTGTTAGCCGCGCAGTGTATCAGTAAACAGCCACTTCGGTCCTTGGTCAGGGAGTGTGTACTGGACGCAGGGGTAGTAGCCTGCGTTGCTCCGGGCGAGCGCCGGTCCGTCCGTGTTTTCCTTGACTGGTAAAGCGTAGAACAGGCCTCAGGGAACTGGGGTAGGAGCAGTGTCTCCGAGGGTATACCCGTTCCTGTTATTTCGGCCCGCCCCCTACACACGATGCGCTGAATAAAACACGAAGTATGGAGAATGAATTGAGAACAAACAGCAGCAGCAATATATACGGTATAACGAGTAGTGGCACTCAGAGTAAAAGTGGTGGTAACAAGATGTCAGAAGTGGATCTGACCAGTAGAACGACTAGCACTAGTGGAGTTAGCACTGAAGCTGACCCCTTTAAACGTGCCTCAAGACTTGTGCGATCGCCTATAAAAGTGCTTTCGGTGGAAAAGCCTGCGAGAGCGAGATCTTCGCCACCTGCACTACAAGATAGCACGCCTACAACAGAATCGACGCAAACCGGTAATGACGTCATGTCAGAATTAGGGGAAACCATTAGGAAGTTGACAGAAGCAATGCGCCTGCCACAACGATCGATCAACGACCAAATCCGTGGCCTACTTAGCTCCGTGACGAAACTACACGCACGCGCTCAAAGGGAGCTTAACAAATCCATAGAGAATAAGCGGAATGTCCCTCTTAGACTCACATCGGTGGATTTTACGCCGAAGAGACCCCGCGAGGAGGAGCCGCAGACTCGAAGGACGCCGCCTAAGAAAAAAGCAAGTCAAGGGGAAGTGCTAAAGATGAGCAAGGGGAGCAAAAAAAAGGAAGACAACTCCCCCGTAAATGGGAAGAAATGCACGGAAAAGGAAAATGGATGGACGCAGGTCAAGCGCAAAATACAGACCAAGAAGGCATCCTATGCCCCACGTCCGAGACCGGATGCAATAATTATCGCACGAGCTGGAAACATGTCATATAGCGATATACTCAAAGCTGTCAAAAAGGAAGATACCCTGCGAGAGCTCGGGGAGAATGTCTCCAGGATCAGGAAGACGACAAAAGGCGCGATTTTGCTGGAAATGAAGAAGACGCAGATGTTGAATACGCGCCGATATCAAAACGAGATATGCAAGGTACTAGGAGACCAGGCGCTGATAAGAGCTTTAACCCATGAGATAGCGGTGGAATAATAGACGAAGTAACCACTAAGGATGACATAGTTGTGGCAATTAGATCGGAAATTAAGGAGTTGAGCTCCTTCGAGGAAAAGGCGATCAAAAACATCAGGAAGGCATATGCGGGCACGCAGACGGCGGTAATTAGCCTACCAGCAACGGACGCAAAACGACTTATTGACGCTCACAAGATTAAAATTGGATGGGTGGTCTGTAGAATAAGGGAAAAGCCAAATCTAAAAAAGTGTTTCAGGTGCCTAGAATATGGGCATCTGGCGAGGGCGTGTACCAGTGAAGATGACAGAAGCCAAAGTTGTGCGAGGTGTGGTGAAAAGGGGCACTTCGCAAAAGAATGTGACAAATCGCCATCATGTGCAGCATGCAAAAGCAAGGGACAAAAGGATACAGGTCACCGTATTGGAAGTTGGAGATTTCCCCTTTATCAAGCGGCGTGCAGAAACTCCAAATGAGAATTGTACAAATCAACCTTAATCACTGTGAAGCGGCCCAAGAACTATTGACTCAGACACTATATGAGAAAAAGGCAGATGTGGCATTAATATGTGAACAGTATAAGGACAGAAGTGCTGGTACCTGGATTTCGGACTAAGAGAGGAAAGCTGCCATATGGGTCTGTGGGGACAATGCCTTTCAAGACAAGCCGCTCCAAGGGAAATCCTTCTACACACGTGCGAAAGTTGGTGGAATATACTTATACAGTTGCTATATTCCCCCCAGTGTTCTGCAAAACGACTATGAAATAATACCGCGTAGAAGGTTACCCGCAGTTGTGGAAGCCATGATAATCGATGAGAAAGAAATTATCGAGGTGGCGGAGAGATTCGGCAACGCAAAGGCGTCTGGACTTGATGGCATCCCGAACAAGGCACTCAAAATAGCCATCAATCAAAACAAAAGTGTGTTCACCGAGCTTTATACGCGGTGCTTAAACGAAGGAGTTTTTCCAAAAGTGTGGAAAAAACAGCGCTTAGTCCTACTACAGAAGCCGAATAAACCGGCAGGTGAGCCGAGTGCGTATCGACCACTTTGCATGATCGACACCATGGGTAAAATACTGGAGAGGTTGATCTGCGCACGTCTGGAACGCCACCTAGAAGATGAGCCATCTGGTCTATCTGATAACCAATTCGGCTTCAGAAGACGTCGGTCCACCATAGACGCTGTAGGAAAAGTGACTGATATTGCGGCCAAAGCCATATCGGGCACCAGATGGATGTTCGGTGAGAAAGAATATTGTGCGGTTGTCACACTTGACGTAAAAAATGCTTTCAACTCGGCATACTGGCCGAACATTATAAGCGCACTGGAGGCGAGAAATACACCGATGTATCTACTGCGAATAATTAGTAGATATCTGTCTGATAGGCTGCTATTGTACGATACCGATGTAGGTCCAAAAAAGTACGTGGTGACAGGTGGAGTACCGCAAGGCTCAGTATTGGGTCCGTTATTATGGAATGTGTTGTATGATGGTGTGTTACGCCTACCCCTGCCAAAAGGCGCCCAAATAATTGGCTATGCGGACGACATCGCCGTGACGATCGTTGCGAAGGAACTTTTCCACATTCAAAGCGTTTGCAATGAGACCACTGCAAAAATCAAAGATTGGCTCACCAGAACTAAACTACAGCTTGCTGGGGAAAAGACTGAAGCTGTTCTTATCACGAGCAGGAAAAAACTGGAAACGGTCACCCTAAATATTGATGGGTACAATGTTGTAACACAAAATGCACTGAGGTATCTCGGCGTTATGATCGATGCGAGGCTGAATTTCAAGGCACACATCGAGAAAGCATGTGGCAAAGCAGCTAAAGTGACAGCGGCCCTATCGAGAATCATGGCCAACATTGGCGGACCCAGCCATAGTAGGAGAACTCTACTAGCTAAAGTTTGCCAATCAGTACTGATGTACGCGGCTCCTATATGGGGGATGGCTTTACATCAAAAAACATGTGCCAACAAGGCAAAGACAGTTTCTAGACTAAGCGCCATTAGAGTTGCCTGCGCGTTTAGAACGTTGTCACACGAAGCTGTTGGTATCATAGCTGGCCTTATGCCACCGGATATAATGGCTTCGGAGCTTAGCAGAGTCTATCGAAAGACAAAACTTGTGAATAGGCGCCTAACGGACGATGAGCGCAAGGAGGAGAGACAGGTGAGACTTAACGAGTGGCAAGCGCAATGGGATGCGGCAGAAAAAGGAAGATGGACCTATAGACTCATTAAGAACGTATCAACCTGGATTGGTAGGCTACATGGAGAGACAGACTTCTATCTGACCCAGTTCCTGTCTGGGCATGGCTGTTTCAGGCAGTACCTCCACAGGTTCGGCCACGACGACAATATTGAATGTTCCTTCTGCAGAAGTGCAGAAGAAAATGCAGAACATATATTTTTCTCCTGCTCGAGATATGTAAAGGAGAGAACCTCGATAGAGCAGATAATTAATGAAGTAATGACGCCTGATAATATAGTGAGTCACATGTTGCAATCGCAGCTGGTGTGGGCTAAAATGAAGGAGTGGACCGCTATAGCGATCCAAGAACTTAGGATTAAAGAACGACAGCGCATAAGTATAATACAAAGTGAATAACCCTGCGGGGAGTATCTGAAGTGGCATAGTGGCCCAGCTTGGTCCTGCGAAGTAGTGCTTAACGGCGGTCCCGCAGGTCCAATTATAAGCTATAGGAGCCGAAGTTCAGGGTTTAGTACGCAGGCATACTGTTTCGCAAGTCCAACATAGTTGGGCGTGGTCCCGAATGAGGTGTATCTTTAGCAGACAGTATGAATCGTGCATACTGGTAACATACATTACCAGTATCTTTTGAAGATTCCCCCTTCGGAAACGTGTTGTAGGTATTCCTGCTGGCTGGATTGCCTACCAGTGAGTGCTGTGCTGAGCGCCTGGCGTTCAGTTGAACTTGTTTCGGGTCTGCTCGTACAGTTGTGCCCAAAGGGTGCCTGGGTGTCGCCTCTGTTGATGAAATCGGAGGATGGTGGGAGTGAGAGCGGTAGCGGAATAGGTGGCACCGCTGAAAAAGCGGTTGCTCACCCCGCACTTTCGGGTGCTTCTAAGCCGGCCGAGAGCGGCGGTAACAGCGGCACTGGGAAGGGCGTTGCGGATAAGGGTGTCGCGGATAAGGGCGTCGTGAAAAACGGTGTCGCAAAAAAGAGCGTCGCGAAGGAGGGATCGACGAAAGTCAGCTCGGGGAAGGAGGGAGGGAAACGTCAGGGTGGAGATAATGGGGCTGTGGTTGGGGGAGGCGCTATCAGCCATGTTGCTGCCATAAAGACTTTGAGGTCACTACCGCGAAGGGGCTGATGGAGCTTGCCTCGAAGTACGAGGCGCTCCTGATGACGGTAGTAACCAAGAATAAGCGGAATGTCCCTCTTAGACTCACATCGGTGGATTTTACGCCGAAGAGACCCCGCGAGGAGGAGCCGCAGACTCGAAGGACGCCGCCTAAGAAAAAAGCAAGTCAAGGGGAAGTGCTAAAGATGGGCAAGGGGAGCAAAAAAAAGGAAGACAACTCCCCCGTAAATGGGAAGAAATGCACGGAAAAGGAAAATGGATGGACGCAGGTCAAGCGCAAAATACAGACCAAGAAGGCATCCTATGACCCACGTCCGAGACCGGATGCAATAGTTATCGCACGAGCTGGAAACATGTCATATAGCGATATACTCAAAGCTGTCAAAAAGGAAGATACCCTGCGAGAGCTCGGGGAGAATGTCTCCAGGATCAGGAAGACGGCAAAAGGCGCGATTCTGCTGGAAATGAAGAAGACGCAGATGTTGAATACGGGCCGATATCAAAACGAGATATGCAAGGTACTAGGAGACCAGGCGCTGATAAGAGCTTTAACCCATGAGATAGCGGTGGAATAATAGACGAAGTAACCACTAAGGATGACATAGTTGTGGCAATTAGATCGGAAATTAAGGAGTTGAGCTCCTTCGAGGAAAAGGCGATCAAAAACATCAGGAAGGCATATGCGGGCACGCAGACGGCGGTAATTAGCCTACCAGCAACGGACGCAAAACGACTTATTGACGCTCACAAGATTAAAATTGGATGGGTGGTCTGTAGAATAAGGGAAAAGCCAAATCTAAAAAAGTGTTTCAGGTGCCTAGAATATGGGCATCTGGCGAGGGCGTGTACCAGTGAAGATGACAGAAGCCAAAGTTGTGCGAAGTGTGGTGAAAAGGGGCACTTCGCAAAAGAATGTGACAAATCGCCATCATGTGCAGCATGCAAAAGCAAGGGACAAAAGGATACAGGTCACCGTATTGGAAGTTGGAGATTTCCCCTTTATCAAGCGGCGTGCAGAAACTCCAAATGAGAATTGTACAAATCAACCTTAATCACTGTGAAGCGGCCCAAGAACTATTGACTCAGACACTATATGAGAAAAAGGCAGATGTGGCATTAATATGTGAACAGTATAAGGACAGAAGTGCTGGTACCTGGATTTCGGACAAAGAGAGGAAAGCTACCATATGGGTCTGTGGGGACAATGCCTTTCAAGACAAGCCGCTCCAAGGGAAATCCTTCTACACACGTGCGAAAGTTGGTGGAATATACTTATACAGTTGCTATATTCCCCCCAGTGTTCTGCAAAACGACTATGAAATAATACTTGACGAATTGGTCCATGACGCCCTAAATACTACGCCAAACGTGATAGCAGGCGATTTCAATGCATGGGCAATGGAGTGGGGTAGTAGTTGCACGAATAGGCGAGGTAATGCACTGCTCAAAGCATTCTCCGTGCTAGACGTAGTACTGTTCAATACCGGAGTAAGAAACACTTTCGAAAAGAATGGTCGAGGATCTATCATAGATATCACTTTCGCTAGCGGCACGTTAGTTAGAAGAACAAGTTGGAAGGGGTGCGATTTCTACACTCATAGTGATCATCATGCCATTATGGTAGAAATCGGTACGCGAACGCAATCACGCGCCAGTCTTAAGAAACCCCAAAAACGAGGATGGAAGATAGAAACGTTAGACGAAAAAATATTTGAATTAATGTTGGATGGGATTCCACGTACCGTGAGCGATTTAGATCGACAAGCTGAAATGCTTGTAAAGCACGTGACCAAAGCCTGTGACGCTGCCATGTGCAGGAAAAAATCAGTCACATCTCGAAAGTCCGAATACTGGTGGAACGAAGAGATTAGCGTGCTAAGAAGTGAATGCCATAAGTTGCGACGTCTCTCTCAAAGAAATCAAGGTAGGACAGATCACACAAGAATATGCGAATTGCTTAAGAACAAACGTAAAGAATTCAAGATGGCGATCAAAAGAAGCAAGTCCTCTAGCTTCAACCAACTGTGTGAGAAGGTGGACGAAAATCCGTGGGGTGACGCATATAAAATTGTCATGACGAAGGTCAGAGGGGGTAGAAGCCAAGCACCAACATGTCACACCCTCCTAGAAAAAGTGGTGAAAACTCTCTTCCCTAGGCAAGAGCTACAATCGCGTAGAAGGTTACCCGCAGTTATGGAAGCCATGATAATCGATGAGAAAGAAATTATCGAGGTGGCGGAGAGATTCGGCAACGCAAAGGCGTCTGGACTTGATGGCATCCCGAACAAGGCACTCAAAATAGCCATCAATCAAAACAAAAGTGTGTTCACCGAGCTTTATACGCGGTGCTTAAACGAAGGAGTTTTTCCAAAAGTGTGGAAAAAACAGCGCTTAGTCCTACTACAGAAGCCGAATAAACCGGCAGGTGAGCCGAGTGCGTATCGACCACTTTTCATGATCGACACCATGGGTAAAATACTGGAGAGGTTGATCTGCGCACGTCTGGAACGCCACCTAGAAGATGAGCCATCTGGTCTATCTGATAACCAATTCGGCTTCAGAAGATGTCGGTCCACCATAGACGCTGTAGGAAAAGTGACTGATATTGCGGCCAAAGCCATATCGGGCACCAGATGGATGTTCGGTGAGAAAGAATATTGTGCGGTTGTCACACTTGACGTAAAAAATGCTTTCAACTCGGCATACTGGCCGAACATTATAAGCGCACTGGAGGCGAGAAATACACCGATGTATCTACTGCGAATAATTAGTAGATATCTGTCTGATAGGCTGCTATTGTACGATACCGATGTAGGTCCAAAAAAGTACGTGGTGACAGGTGGAGTACCGCAAGGCTCAGTATTGGGTCCGTTATTATGGAATGTGTTGTATGATGGTGTGTTACGCCTACCCCTGCCAAAAGGCGCCCAAATAATTGGCTATGCGGACGACATCGCCGTGACGATCGTTGCGAAGGAACTTTTCCACATTCAAAGCGTTTGCAATGAGACCACTGCAAAAATCAAAGATTGGCTCACCAGAACTAAACTACAGCTTGCTGGGGAAAAGACTGAAGCTGTTCTTATCACGAGCAGGAAAAAACTGGAAACGGTCACCCTAAATATTGATGGGTACAATGTTGTAACACAAAATGCACTGAGGTATCTCGGCGTTATGATCGATGCGAGGCTGAATTTCAAGGCACACATCGAGAAAGCATGTGGCAAAGCAGCTAAAGTGACAGCGGCCCTATCGAGAATCATGGCCAACATTGGCGGACCCAGCCATAGTAGGAGAACTCTACTAGCTAAAGTTTGCCAATCAGTACTGATGTACGCGGCTCCTATATGGGGGATGGCTTTACATCAAAAAACATGTGCCAACAAGGCAAAGACAGTTTCTAGACTAAGCGCCATTAGAGTTGCCTGCGCGTTTAGAACGTTGTCACACGAAGCTGTTGGTATCATAGCTGGCCTTATTCCACCGGATATAATGGCTTCGGAGCTTAGCAGAGTCTATCGAAAGACAAAACTTGTGAATAGGCGCCTAACGGACGATGAGCGCAAAGAGGAGAGACAGGTGAGACTTAACGAGTGGCAAGCGCAATGGGATGCGGCAGAAAAAGGAAGATGGACCTATAGACTCATTAAGAACGTATCAACCTGGATTGGTAGGCTACATGGAGAGACAGACTTCTATCTGACCCAGTTCCTGTCTGGGCATGGCTGTTTCAGGCAGTACCTCCACAGGTTCGGCCACGACGACAATATTGAATGTTCCTTCTGCAGAAGTGCAGAAGAAAATGCAGAACATATATTTTTCTCCTGCTCGAGATATGTAAAGGAGAGAACCTCGATGGAGCAGATAATTAATGAAGTAATGACGCCTGATAATATAGTGAGTCACATGTTGCAATCGCAGCTGGTGTGGGCTAAAATGAAGGAGTGGACCGCTATAGCGATCCAAGAACTTAGGGTTAAAGAACGACAGCGCAGAAGTATAATACAAAGTGAATAACCCTGCGGGGATTATCTGAAGTGGCATAGTGGCCCAGCTTGGTCCTGCGAAGTAGTGCTTAACGGCGGTCCCGCAGGTCCAATTATAAGCTATAGGAGCCGAAGTTCAGGGTTTAGTACGCAGGCATACTGTTTCGCAAGTCCAACATAGTTGGGCGTGGTCCCGAATGAGGTGTATCTTTAGCAGACAGTATGAATCGTGCATACTGGTAACATACATTACCAGTATCTTTTGAAGATTCCCCCTTCGGAAACGTGTTGTAGGTATTCCTGCTGGCTGGATTGCCTACCAGTGAGTGCTGTGCTGAGCGCCTGGCGTTCAGTTGAACTTGTTTCGGGTCTGCTCGTACAGTTGTGCCCAAAGGGTGCCTGGGTGTCGCCTCTGTTGATGAAATCAGAGGATGGTGGGAGTGAGAGCGGTAGCGGAATAGGTGGCACCGCTGAAAAAGCGGTTGCTCACCCCGCACTTTCGGGTGCTTCTAAGCCGGCCGAGAGCGGCGGTAACAGCGGCACTGGGAAGGGCGTTGCGGATAAGGGTGTCGCGGATAAGGGCGTCGTGAAAAACGGTGTCGCAAAAAAGAGCGTCGCGAAGGAGGGATCGACGAAAGTCAGCTCGGGGAAGGAGGGAGGGAAACGTCAGGGTGGAGATAATGGGGCTGTGGTTGGGGGAGGCGCTATCAGCCATGTTGCTGCCATGAAGGCAGTGACGGCCGAGTTAAACGCCTTAGTGTTGGGGGCTAAAGACTTTGAGGTCACTACCGCGAAGGGGCTGATGGAGCTTGCCTCGAAGTACGAGGCGCTCCTGATGACGGTAGTAACCAAGAATGCCCATCTTCGCGGTCAGGTTGACGCTCTCAGGGGGGGATGTGGGGGATATCTTCCCCAACCGAAGAGGTCGGTTGTGGGTTTGGCTCCGGCTGAGTCGGTGCGTGCGCCTTCAGCACCTGCGTTGGAGGCGATTGCTCCGGCATTGCCGAAGCCCGTGGAGACGTGGTCGGTGGTGGTGCGCAGCAAGGCCCCGACGACTTCCTCTAAGGAAGTCATCAAAAAGGTGGTGAACGAGGTGGGACCTTCCCTCGGAGTGCGAGTGCACGAGGTGAAGCCGATTAAGGGTGGTGGGGTGGTTATTCGCACCCCCCTCTGTCTTAGAGAGGGAAAAGGTGGCGAATAGTGCCAAATTCGGGGAGGTGGGATTGAATGTGACTGTTAACCGGAAGTTGGGTCCGCGGGTTGCGGTTCAGGGGGTTCACACCGAAATCTCCCATGATGACTTCATGGAGGAGCTCTTTCGGTTGAACCTCCAGGACGTCAGCCCTGAGGCACGAAAGTCAGATGTGCGGATGATCAGTCGGCCCTGGAAGATGGCCGCTGATGGTAGCACCAACGTTGTCCTTGAGGGTTCGGACAAATCAATGTCCGCCCTCTTGGAAGCGGGAAGGTGCTACATAAAGTGGTTTTCCTTCAGGGTTCGACCGGATACCCCTGTTGCTGGCTGCTTCCGGTGTATGGGTTTTGACCATAGAGTGGCTGAGTGTAGGGCCAAATCAGATGTCTGTAGGAGTTGCGGTCAAGAAGGCCACAGAGCTACCGGTTGCGTCAATGCACCCCATTGTCGCAACTGTGCATTTAAGGTTAGGCCAGCTGGGCATCTTATGATGTCCGCTGTCTGCCCGATATACCCTCCATCAGCTAAATTGTCAGGGATCGTATGCCGTGATGTGTGAGTTGGGGGGTTGTATGCTTGAGGGTGAGTGCGGCATTGCCTTACTCCAGGAGCCCTACACCACCAATGGTGTGCTTCGGGTTCTTCCGGGAGTTTTCAGGGTCTTTACGGACCTTAGGGGTAATGCCGCAATTGTTGTGACTGATCCAAACTACGATTGCGTAGTGTTGGATTCGTCGCAACAGGGGGTGTGTGTTTCAGTAGAGGGGGAGTTCGGTAGAATGATTGTCGCTAGTTTGTATTGCAAATTTAGCGAGCCCCGGCGATGGCGTACCTCTGGTACTGACTGGAACCAATATGGACAGAATGTAAGGGAAGCGGTATTGGAAATACCGCTTAGTGAGTTTGAGGAACTGGGACGAGCAAATTGCTCGGCTGTATGAGTTGGTCTGGTGTGTTAATGATATGGTTTTCAGGAAGTATGAAAGTTCTAGGATTAGGAAAATTAGGTGGTGGACGAATGAGTTAACCTTGAAGAGGAGGACTGTCCGGCGGTTGAGACGAAAGTTCCAGCGTGCTCGGCGGTCCAATTCGGATAGGTTATCCCAGATCAGATATGATTTTAGTTGTGCGGTTAGAGAGTATAAGGATATGCTTGTGAGAATAAAAGAAGAGGAATGGAGGAGCTTTGTTGGGGAGAATAGGTATGACCCCTGGGGGCAGGTCTACAGGATCTGCAGGGGTCGTAAGAGGGAGGATATCACCTCTCTCCGCGTTGGTGACTCTGTGTTATCAACGTGGAGAGAGTGTGCGGAGGTTCTGTTAGGAGCGTTCTTTCCCAGGGCTGAGGTTCAGGCACCTCAAGCACAAGAGGTACCTGTTCCACCACTAGAAGATGAGGAGTTGGGATACGCCTTTGGCCTGGTTAGGTCTACACGGTCCCCAGGTTTTGATGGTTTGAACGGGGAGATGTGCAAAAGCTTGTGGAAGTTCATTCCGGAATACTTGGAGGCCATTTATAACAAGTGCGTGTGGGAGGGATATTTTCCACGTGAGTGGAAAAGTGCCAGGGTCGTCCCTCTCCTGAAGTCCCCTGATAAGATCGGCAGTGATCCTCGTTCTTATCGGGGCATCAGCCTTCTTCCGGTGCTTGGAAAAGTACTGGAGAGGGTTATGGTGGAACGACTTCAGGAGCTAACGTGGGGTATGTGGTCGGATAGGCAATATGGGTTCAGGAAAGGACGCAGTGTGGAAGATGCGTGGATGTATGTGCAGAATGTTGTTAGGGAGAATGTCAACAAGTATGTCCTAGGCATATTTGTTGACTTCAAGGGGGCATTCGATTATCTGATCTGGGATCGAGTGATAGAACGGTTAGAGGAACTTGGCTGTCCGGAAATTAGTCTCTGGCGAAGCTACTTTTCGGACGGAAATCCTCTATCGTTGGAATGAATGGGAGTGTGGAGATTGGAGTGGCTCGTGGCTGTCCACAGGGATCCATCTGTGGTCCATATATATGGAACCTCATGATGAACTCTCTGCTTGGGCAGCTCGAACCACTCTGTAAGTGTTGTGCGTATGCGGACGACCTTCTTCTCCTTGTTGAAGGTCGCTCAAGGCGTGGGGTTGACCATGAGTGAAAGAATGTGTTTTACTCCACACTTGGTGAGTGTGAAGGTGCGACTGCAGGCGGTCGTAGGTAAGGTTATGCGCGTTTTACGGAGTGATTGGGGCCTCGGACGTCGTGCTGTTCGCTCCATATATCGCGGCTTATTTGTGGCTTGTGACACTTATGGGGCTGCTGTATGGTGGCGAACGGCCACGACGGTCTTCGGTCGCCGAAAGCTCCTCTCCGTCCAGCGTTGCATGATGCTCGCCTGTCTGCCTGTATGTCGCACCGTTTCTACGGATGCGTTGCAGGTGTTACTAGGTGCGCCCCCTCTTGACCTGGTTGTCATACAGCGTGCGTGTGAGTGTGTCATTGCTGCGGAATGGTTTGATTTCCGATGATGATGTGGAGAGGTTGGGATATGTAGGAAGCAAGAGGCTTCTAGATGACAGGGTTAGGAGTAGGTGGCAAGACCGTTGGGATAATAGTCTCAATGGTCGGGTGACTTATGAGTACATCCGGGACGTTAGGTGTGTCCAAGGTGGTTAGTGTGTCCATTCCACACGCCAATTGGTACCGAATAATGCGTAGCATTTTCGGGGCACTGATCATCGCATTGATTTGATCCGCTGTGCTTTTGAGCACCGTGGAGTAAGGCCGTCGTCGGCAGGTACCCACGTTAATCCCACCGGACGTTGTCCCTATCTACTGTCTAGCGAAACCACAGCCAAGGGAACGGGCTTGGAATAATTAGCGGGGAAAGAAGACCCTGTTGAGCTTGACTCTAGTCTGGCAGTGTAAGGAGACATAAGAGGTGTAGCATAAGTGGGAGATATATAATTTCGGTTATGTATCAACAATGAAATACCACTACTCTTATTGTTTCCTTACTTACTTGATTAAGTGGAACGTGTATCATTGCTTAGCCATTATATGGGTATATTTATATATCTTATGGTATTGGGTTTTGATGCAAGCTTCTTGATCAAAGTACCACGAGTTTGTTATATAATTGTAAACATATTTTAATGAAATGATAGCATTTCGGTGTTATTGTTATAATTAAAATTTGGTATAACTCCAACACTCAGGTATGATCCAATTCAAGGACATTGCCAGGTGGGGAGTTTGACTGGGGCGGTACATCTCTCTAATAATAACGGAGGTGTCCCAAGGCCAGCTCAGTGCGGACAGAAACCACACATAGAGCAAAGGGGCAAATGCTGACTTGATCTCGGTGTTCAGTACACACAGAGACAGCAAAAGCTCGGCCGATCGATCCTTTTGGTTTAAAGAGTTTTTAACAAGAGGTGTCAGAAAAGTTACCACAGGGATAACTGGCTTGTGGCGGCCAAGCGTTCATAGCGCCGTCGCTTTTTGATCCTTCGATGTCGGCTCTTCCTATCATTGTGAAGCAAAATTCACCAAGCGTTGGATTGTTCACCCATTCAAGGGAACGTGAGCTGGGTTTAGACCGTCGTGAGACAGGTTAGTTTTACCCTACTAATGACAATTGTTATTGCGACAGCATTCCTGCGTAGTACGAGAGGAACCGCAGGTACGGACCAATGGTACAATACTTATTCGAGCGAACAGTGGTATGATGCTACGTCCGTTGGATTATGCCTGAACGCCTCTAAGGTCGTATCCGTGCTGGACTGCAATGATAAATATGGGGCAATTGCATTGTATGGCTTCTCTAAACCATTTACAGTTTATAAATTTTATTTATAAACGACAATGGATATATGTGATGCCAATGTTATTTGTAACATAGCAAATGCGGGAGGATTAAATATCACCTGTATGACGCGCTAGTTACTTATTAAAACATTATTTAATACAATGTCAATGCCTAGAATCAATTGTAAACGACTTTGGTAACTGGCAAGGTGTTGTAAGTGGTAGAGCAGCTGCCATACTGCGATCCACTGAAGCTTATCCTTTGCTTGATGATTCGATCAAACTGTTTATAAATTTTTTATATGTATATGGGGGGATGGGGTCATATGTAGAAGTTCACGCAAGTGAGGAAAGTTTCTGATTGCCATTCACTTGGGAGTGGCCAGGAACGATTCTTTTGCATATGACTCAAGCAGCTCACGACTTCCGGTTTTAGACCAAGTATCCCCTGGGTAGCTAACAGACATCCGTTTGGAGGCGAGCTAAAGTGAGAAGGCGAAGCCCGCTTGTGCGGTTGTGCGTAGGGCTTGGGACCCACCACATAAAAAAATCTCCCCAATGAAAACAAACACCGAGCCTCGGATGAGAAACCCCCCTTTTGATGACGACCCCTGCAAACGTACTAAGGATCATGATTTGAGGGCATGCACCTGGAATGTCCGGACTCTTAATTGGGAAGGTGCCTCTGCCCAGCTGGTTGATGTCCTCATACAACTAAAGGCTGACATCACCGCCGTCCAAGAAGTGCGATGGACGGGACAAGGACGGAAGAAGGTGGGTCCTTGTGACATCTACTACAGCGGCCATATAAAGGAGCGCAAATTTGGTGTTGGATTTGTGGTGGGAGAGAGACTACGTCGCCGAGTCCTGGCATTCACCCCGGTGGATGAACGTCTAGCCACAATCCGCATAAAAGCGAGGTTCTTCAACATATCGCTGATTTGCGCCCACGCCCCAACGGAAGAGAAGGACGATGTGACCAAAGACGCTTTCTATGAGCGCCTAGAACGCACCTATGAGCGCTGCCCCCGCCACGATGTCAAAATCGTGCTTGGCGATTTCAACGCTAGGGTGGGTAAAGAAGATGTCTTTGGCACAACTGTCGGAAAATTCAGCCTCCATGACGAAACATCACCAAACGGTCTGAGGCTGATCGACTTCGCCGGTGCCCGAAATATGGTCGTCTGTAGTACTAGATTCCAGCATAAGAAAATCCATCAAGCTACTTGGCTGTCCCCGGATCGAATCACTCGCAACCAGATCGATCATGTTGTGATAGATGGACAACATGTCTCCAGTGTTTTTGATGTGCGTACGCTTCGTGGTCCCAACATCGACTCGGACCAATATCTTGTAGCAGCTAAGATACGCACCCGCCTCTGTGTAGAAAAGCGCACACGTCAACAAACACAAGGAAGGTTCGACATCGAGAAGCTGCAATCACAACCGACAGCCGAACGATTTTCTACTCGACTTGCACTCCTGCTCTCTGAGAGCACACATCAGCATCTCGGTATAAGGGAGCTGTGGGACGGCATATCAAACTCCTTACGTACAGCTGCAACCGAAACCATTGGTTTTCGGAAAAGTCAAAAAAACAGCTGGTATGATGAGGATTGTCGTCTCGCAGTGGAGAGAAAACAGACTGCCTACCTCGCAATGTTGCGATCGACCGCAACACGAGCGGGTTGGGAAAGATACCGAGAACTGAAGAGGGAAGCGAGACGCATTTGCAGACAAAAAAAGAAAGAAATGCGCCGAAATGCGTGAGTATGAAGAGCTTGACAAGGTGGCCGACAGGGGTAATGCTCGAAAATTTTACGAAAGGATCCGGCGACTAACTGAAGGTTTCAAGACCGGAGCACACTCCTGTAGGACCCCCAGAGGTGATCTAGTTATTGATGACCAGAGTATACTGAGTTTGTGGAGGGAACACTTCTCCAGCCTGCTGAATGGCTGTGAAAGTACAACACCAGGAGATGGCGAACCCGATTCCCCAATCGACGACGATGGAGCAGATGTTCCATTGCCCGACCGTGAAGAAATTCGAATAGCAATTACCCGCTTGAAGAACAATAAGGCGGCGGGTGCCGATGGATTACCGGCCGAGCTATTCAAATACGGCGGCGAAGAGCTGATAAGGTGCTTGCATCAGCTTCTTTGCAGAATATGGTCGGAAGAAAGCATGCCTGACGATTGGAATCTCAGTGTACTCTGCCCAATACACAAAAAGGGAGACCCCACAATTTGCGCCAATTACCGTGGGATAAGCCTCCTCAACATCGCGTATAAGGTTCTGTCGAGCGTATTGTGTGAAAGACTAAAGCCCACCGCCAACAAACTGATTGGACCTTATCAGTGTGACTTTAGACCTGGAAAATCAACAACGGACCAGATATTCACCATGCGCCAAATTTTGGAGAAGACACGTGAAAATAGGATCGACACACACCATCTCTTTGTCGACTTTAAAGCTGCTTTCGACAGCACGAAAAGGAGCTGCCTTTATGCCGCGATGTCTGAATTTGGTATCCCCGCAAAACTAATAAGGCTGTGTAAGCTGACGTTGAGCAACACCAAAAGCTCCGTCAGGATCGGGAAGGACCTCTCCGAGCCGTTCGATACCAGACGAGGTTTCAGACAAGGTGACTCACTCTCGTGTGATTTCTTTAACCTGATGCTGGAGAAAATAATACGAGCTGCAGAGCTAAACAGAGAAGGTACAATCTTCTATAAGAGTGTACAGCTACTGGCGTACGCCGATGATATCGATATCATTGGAAACAACACCCGCGCCGTTAGTTCTGCTTTCTCCAGACTGGATAAGGAAGCGAAGCGTATGGGTCTGGTGGTGAACGAGGACAAGACGAAATATCTCCTGTCGTCAAACAAACAGTCAGCGCATTCGCGTCTTGGCTCCCACGTCACTGTTGACAGTCATAACTTTGAAGTTGTAGATAATTTCGTCTACCTGGGAACCAGCATTAACAGCAATAACAATGTCAGCCTGGAAATCCAACGCAGAATCACTCTTGCCAACAGGTGCTACTATGGACTAAGTAGGCAATTGAAAAGTAAAGTCCTCTCTCGACGAACAAAAACCAAACTCTACAAGTCTCTCATCATTCCCGTCCTACTTTACGGTGCAGAAGCGTGGACGATGTCAACATCCGATGAGACGGCACTAGGAGTTTTCGAGAGAAAGGTTTTGCGGAAGATTTATGGTCCCTTAAGAATTGGCAACGGCGAATACCGCAGACGATGGAACGATGAGCTGTATGTGTTATTCGACGACATAGACATAGTCCAGCGAATAAAAAACAGCGGCTACGCTGGCTAGGACATGTTGTTCGAATGGATGAAGGTGCTCCAGCTCTGAAAAGCAAGCTATAACCGCGTAAGCGGTGTCTACGCCAGTCAAGAAGAAGAAGATATAAAAATCACGTATCACGTTGTTTGTTTTCGATGGACTCCTAAACTACTGAACCGATTTTAATGAAATTTTTAACACTGTGTGCAGTTTGGTCCAACTTGAAAGATAGGATAGTTTATAACTCTCCTTATAGTCGCATTATTTATATATTGCAAATTATTTGTTTATTATTAGCAAAGCTATCCACCAGTTGGTGGCGCTAAGTGCGCTATGTTACAGTAGATGGCGCTACATTTCTTTCTAAATTTTCATGGATTTAGGCTGTCATAACAAAAGCTGCCACTTGCTAAAAACATTAAAAAATGAAAATGCGTTGTTTGAAGTTTATATATTATCCAATATTCTAAATTTAAGAAAAAATCACATACAATCCGTGAAATAAATAAAGTTATGTACATATGTATGGTCAGACAAATAAGCAATGCTGCCACTCTTTTCCAGTAAATCTTTCTCGAATTTGGGAGATTTCAGAGGAATTTAGGAAATCGCAGAGTTGATTTCTGCATGTATTTCCTAAATGCAAAAAGAAAATTTAATTTATTTGCATTTAGGTATAGAATTTTGTATGGCTAATGCCCGGTTTCACAGTCCATACTTAAGTTGTGCCTAAATAAAATCTTAGCTAAGTAGTAAGTATTGAATAAGTGCGCTGTATTAGGCTAGATGGCGCTATAGAAGCAGATGCTGTTATATTAAAAGTCCAAACGTTTATTTTAGCTAAAATTTATTAAACGTAAAACGTGTGTTTAAAATTTACCATTTATTAAACGCTTTGCTTTCTTTTTATTATTTAAAACTCTTTAAACGAATTAAATAAAAGTAAGTATTATTAGCTTGCTTTTAATTTTATTTATTAAATCTTATTTTGAAAAAAAAAAATCGAACCTCAATAATGCACAGACTACAGTTTCCTATTCGTTTAGCTTTTGCCATGTCCATTAATAAGTCTCAAGGCCAAACAATGTCCATTTGTGGGTTAGATTTGGATAATCCATGTTTTTCCCATGGGCAATTATATGTTGCATGATCACGTGTGGGAAAACCATCAAATCTATTTGTGTTAGCTCGAGACAGGTTAACCAAAAATATTGTGCACCAATTAGTGCTAAGTTAAATTAAAATGTTTATAATTCAAAAAAATAAATACTACTATTAAAAATTAAGAATTATCTTTCCTAAGATTATAAAATTAAATGTTACATGTTATCAATTAACAATTTTGTAATTAACTTATTTGTTAAAACAAATTTTATGAAAATTTGTGCCAATTATCAACTCTACGAAAATTTTTATCAATAATTTTAAAAATTTTGACCTCAAGTTCAAATCTCAATCCCGTGGATTTTTATACCAGATATGTATATACTAAGGTTTCCGTCTTTATTCATAAATAATAATTTCACTGTAGTGAATAGTTTACTACAACACAGCAAATCTAAAAGTGAGGAAATGTACGTTCTGAGAATTCGAATGATTCAAACCGATTTATCGTTTAAGTTCAAAATTTTACAGTTTCATATGTACATACATAGGTATGTATGTGTCATGTTAGCGTGTTGGAGAGCCATCTTCTTTATTTGTCTACACGCTACACAACAAAACAAAGAACGAACTTCGCCAAAAATTTTTATACTGATCAGAGACGTTATTCCCTGAATATATTAACATTCCATACAAATAAATGGCCTTGAACAGAGTTCAAAAGCGTTTTAACTATTTCAAATAAAAATTGGGCGGGGCGAAGTTCGCCGGGTCAGCTAGTATAATATATGTATTTATGTTATATTAACATACTTGTTATATATATATTATTTTTAACAGTTTTTTAAGAATTTTCATAAATTAATTGAATATAAGAAAACATTTTTTTTTTGAACGCGAAGTACTTTATTTTCTCAATATTCATTGAGAACATAAGGTAGTGTTATAGATTGTTATCAAACGACTATTACAATATACTGAAAAACAATTGAAATATACAAAAATTAATATATAATGGTATATTGTATAGTTGTTAGAGAGAATCTTAACATAAAGATACAGATTTTTGAACGCAAAGTACTTTATTTCTTAATATTCATTGAGAACATAAGGTAGTGTTATAGATTGTTATCAAACGACTATTACAATATACTGAAAAACAATTGAAATATACAAAAATTAATAGATAATGGTATATTGTATAGTTGTTAGAGAGAATCTTAACATAAATATACAGATTTTTGAACGCAAAGTACTTTATTTCTCATTATTCATTGAGAACATAAGGTAGTGTTATAGATTGTTATCAAACGACTATTACAATATACTGAAAAACAATTGAAATGTACAAAAATTAATATATAATGGTATAGTGTATAGTTGTTAGAGAGAATCTTAACATAAAGCTACAGCTTTGAACGCAAAGTTATCAAACGACTTTTACAATATACTGAAAAGCAATTGAAGTATACAAAAATTAATATAATGGATTATTGTATAATATAAAAACTATGTTTGGTTAAACGGGTTAGGAGTAGGTGGCAAGACCGTTGGGATAATAGTCCTAACGGCCGTGTGACTTATGAGTACATTCGGGATGTTGGGTTTGTTGGGGAAAACCCAGATTTCAGATTCTGTCTGAGTCTGGGTTTCCTATTTACGGGGCATGGGCCTTTGAATGCTTTTTTGCATCAGAGGCACCTCTCTGATGGAATGGAATGTATGTGTGGGGCGCTTGTTGAGGATTGGGTGCATGTTATTGCTGAATGCCCGATGTACTCGGACATTAGGGACCTTGGGGGTATGGGGATTAGTTGGACTTATGGACGGTTAGATGTTAGTGGTGTGATCTCCACTAGTTGGGATGCCGAACGATTAGAATTATTTGGTGTGTTTGCGCGTGAGGTGTTTAAGCGGCGAAGACAATTAGCTGGAAACTAAGTATAGTTTCTTTGTGTGAATGAGGTTTGTATTGGATGAGAGAATGGGGTCCAACCCCTGGTCACCAGTCCAGAGCAGTATGGAAGCTCAACTGGTAGTAGTTTCAACTACGAGGTCTGACCGGAGACTTAATTCTGGTACCACGGGGAGTAGGAGCCTTTGGAGTTCGCTCCAACCTACTCGTGCGGACTGGCGCCTCGGGGAGTATCGTGGTGGTTGTGGTTTAATACCCGAATGCGCGGAGAGTGATATTTGTCACTCAATGTGGAGTTGCATTGCAATCGGGTGCCGGACCCAAAGTACGGCAGAGGTTTTAGATAGGCCTCGAACCCCACCAAGGTGGTTAGTGTGTCCATTTCACACGCCAATTGGTACTGAATAATGCATTGCATTTTTCGGGGCGCTGATCATCACATTTTATTGATCCGCTGTGCTTCGGAGCACCGTGAGGTAAGGCCGTCATCGGCAGGTACTCACGCAAAAATACACCGGACGTTGTCCCTCTAATTAAAGAGGCGAAACCACATATAAAGAGCCGAAACCACATATATTTGCATATAAAAAAAACTAAGTTTGGTTAAACGGCGGACATAAAAATGAATATATTTACGTAGCCAAATGCATCGTCATCGTATTAGTGACGCGCATGAAGGAATTAAGGAGATTCCTACTGTCCCTCTAATTGGAGTTGTTTGTAGAACCTCGAAGTGAACGGACGCGTTTGCGCATCATTGCGAGTATTTAAAAGCGATTTTTAAAGTGATTTTCAGTGTTTCTGAAGCGAAAGAATTTTTCGGTTTTTCCGGTTTTTCGGTAGCCTGTTGTGAAAATAGACACAGTAAGCAGGTACGTGAGGGATTATACACATCGTGTGTATTCCCAAAGTGTGTGCGGATAGCGGCTTAAGCCATTAACTTGTGTGTGTTAGTGAACAAAGTGTGGGATTTCCCAGCAGTGCGGGTATAGTGGCATCTGCCATTAACAAACCTTTGTGCAGTGCAGGTAGTGGAAGTGTACTTTTAGCGCTTTGTGTTGTACTAATCGCGAGTGTTTGTTCTCTGTGGTGTTATTGGTGCAGGTACAAGAGAGTACCAGCCAGTGTAGGTGGATATGGCTCCACCACGGAGGAAAGGAGCCAAGGCGCGTGCGGAGGGCGAGGATTCCGAGCCCGCAACGGTCGGGTTTTTATCCACGACGGATGGTATGGGACCACGTCCGAGGCCACCCAAGCGCAGGAAAGAGCGGGTCGGCTCACCACCGCTGGTGAAGTCTGACGATAGCGGAAGCGAAGGAGAATGCGGAAGTGAAGCAGGGAGAGAGGGAATGACAGAAGCAGTGGTCAACCCCAAGAAAGCAGCCGGGAGTAAGGGCGCCGCTAAAGATGTCGTAGGTGGTAAAAAGAAGGTTAGTGGAGTAGGGGAGGGAGTTTTTGAGGCACGGAAAGGGTCCGTAGTTGGGGGTAACGCTGTCGGGAATGCTGCAGCAATGAAAGCTGTAACAGCTGTCGTGGGGGACCATCCGTCTCTTCAGGTGGAGCAAGGACTGCTCCTGGTTCTTCGGCGCCTGCCCCTCCAGCACCCGTGCTGGAGGCAATAGCGCCAACGCTGCCAAAGGCAGTTGAGACCTGGTCGGTCGTAGTAAGGAGTAAGGCTCCTGTAGCTTCCTCCAAGGAAGTTATAAACAAAGTAGTTAAGGAGGTGGGACCTTCCCTCGGTGTACGTGTACACGAGGTGAAACCCATTAAGAGTGGTGGTGTGGTCATCCGCACCCGCTCTGTTGTGGAAAGGGAGAAAGTGGCAAATAATGCCAAATTTGTGCGGGAAGGTGTTACATCAGGTGGTTCTCCTTCCGTGTTCGTGCAGTTCAATGCACTGCATTGTCGCAACTGCGATTTCAAGGGCAAACCATCAGGGCATCATATGATGTCAGCTGCTTGCCCAGTCTACTGCGGCATTGTCGAGCGTGCCCTAGCTAGACACTAATGGGGGGTATTTTACAATTAAATTTTTAGAGGTCCTACGCCGTCATGTGTGAGTTAGGGCGTTGTATTTTAGATAGTGGATGCAGCATCGCCTTACTCCAGGAGCCATACGCCACCAATTTTGGAATGGTAAGTGGTCTTCCTGGGGGTTTCAGGGTCTTCACGGACCTTGGGTGTACTGCTGCAATAGTTGTGACTGACCCAAGCTATGACTGCATAGTTTTGGATTCGTCACAAGAGGGTGTATGTGTTTCTGTAGAGGGGGGGTTCGGTAGGCTGATTGCTGCTAGTATGTATTGTAAGTTTATGGAACCTATAGAGCCTTATCTGCGATACATGGATAAGCTACTACTACTTGCGAGTGGTAGCCCATTTATCCTAGGGATGGATGCGAATGCCACGTCCTCCATGTGGTTTAGCAAGTTTTCTCGATGGGCGTACAGATATCGGAGCCACATTCGGGGTCGGGCATTAAGCGAATGGATGGCTGCTAACAGTCTCCACATCCTAAATGAGTCAAGCGAGGGGTACACATTTGATGGTCCTAGAGGGGGGAGCGACATTGACGTGTCCTTGATCAATGAGGCAGCAAATAGGGCGTTCAGTTTTAGGTGGGAGATTAGTGGAGGGTGGGGATTGAGCGATCATAATTTGATTAAAATTATGGTTACTCCTAATTCCCCTCCCTCGACGTATGTAAGTCCATTGCGGCGATGGCGTACCTCTGGTATCGACTTGAACCAATATGGACAGTGTGTTAGGGAAGCGGTATTCGATATACCGCTTAGTGAGTTTGAAAATCTGGGGGTGGACGAGCAAATTGCTCGGTTGTACGAATTGGTCTGGGGAGTGAACGATAGGTTGTTGAAGAAATATAAGGATTTTAGGGTTAGGAAAATAAAGTGGTGGACGCACTATTAAGACGGAAGTTTCAACGCGCTCGGCGGTCAAATTCGGATAGGTTGGCCCAGATTAGGAACGATTTCAGTTGTGCGATGCATGAGTATGAGGCCATGCTTATAAAAATCAAAGAAGAGGAATGGAGGGGTTCGTCAATGAGCATAGGGATGACCCCTGGGGTCAGGTCTTAAGGATTTGTAGGGGTCGTAGGAGGGAGGACATCACTTCTCTTCGTGTTGATGACAATGTGTTATCAACATGGAGTGAGTGTGCAGGGGTTCTGTTAGGAGCGTTCTTTCCTAGGGCTGAGGAGCTGGCACCTCTTGCACAAGAGGTACTTGTTCCTCCACTTGATGATGGGGAGTTGGGATATGCCTTTAGCCTGGTTAGGTCTAAACGGTCCCCAGGTCTTGATGGTTTGAACGGAGAGTTGTGCAAAAGCTTGTGGAAGTTCATTCCGGAATACTTGGAGGTCATTTACGATAAGTGCTTTTATTAGGGGTTTTTTCCACGTGAGTGGAAAAGTGCTAGGGTTGTTCCTCTCCTGAAGTCACCTGATAAGATTAGGAGTGATCCACGATCTTATCGGGGCATCAGTCTTCTTCCAGTGCTTGGTAAAGTACTGGAGAGGGTTATGGTGGAACGGCTTCAGGAGCTAACGCGGGATCTGCGGTCGGCTAGGCAGTACAGTTTCAGGAAAGGACGCAGCGTAGAGGATGCTTGGTTTTATGTCCAGAGGGCCGTTAGGGAGAATACCAACAAATATGTCCTCGGCATATTCCTCGGTGATTCAACGATTGGAGGAACTTGGCTGTCCGGAAATTAGTCTCTGGCAAAGCTACTTTTCGGACAGAAAAGCCTCTATCGTTGGAATGAATGGTAGCGTGGACATTGGGGTAGAACGGGGCTGCCCACAGGGATCCATCTGTGGTCCATGTATATGGAACCTAATGATGGACTCTCTGCTTGGCCAACTTGAGACACTTTGTAGTTGTTGCGCATACGCAGACGATCTTCTTCTCCTAGTTGAAGGTCGTTCACGGTTGGAGTTAGAGCGGAAGGGTGAACGATTGTTAGAAATTGTTCACAATTGGGGTATAGGTGTGGGGGTTGACGTATCGGTTGACAAGACGGTGACAATGCTCTTGAAAGGCATACTGTCATCGGCTCGTCCACCGATTGTCCGAATGAATGGGGTCAATATCAGGTATGTGACGCAAGTCAACTATCTGGGATTGACCATCGGCGAAAGGATGTGTTTCAACCCTCACTTGGTTTACGTGGAGGAGTGATTGTTAGGAATTGCCGGCAAGATCAAACGCGTGTTAAGGAGTGATTGGGGTCTCGGACGTCGTGCGGTTCGCACTATATATAGCGGCTTATTTGTGGCCTGTGCCACATATGGTGGGAATTAGCATCAAAGGTCAGGGGTCGCCAAAAACTTCTTTCCATACAACGTTGTTTGATGCTTGCCTGTTTGCCTGTATGTCGCACAATTTCTACAGATGCGTTGCAGGTGTTCTTAGGTGCGCCTCCTCTTGACCTGATTGTTATACAGCGTGCTGTTGCATTTAGGTTAAGAAGAGGCTTAAGTGTCTCATTGCTGTCAAATTGGGTTTCTGATGAGGATGTTGCGAGGGAGGGCTATCTAAGGAGCAAAAGGTGATAGTGTTAGGAGTAGGTGGCAAGACCGTTGGGACAATAGCCCTAACGGTCGGGTGACCTACGAGTACATTCGGGATGTTAGGTTTGTAGAGGAAAACCCAGACTTCAGATTCTGTATGAGTCTGGGTTTCTTGCTTACCGGGCATGGACCTTTGAATGCATTTTTGCATGAAAGGAACCTTTCCGGAAGTCCGGAGTGTATATGTGGGGCACACTCTGAGGACTTTATGCATATCATAGCGGAATGCCCGATGTACTCGGACATTAGGGATCTTGGGGGTATGGGGATTAGCTGGACTGATGGACAGCTAGATGTTAGTGGTGTGCTCTCGGATAGTCGGAATGCCGAACATTTAGGGTCGTATAATAGGTTTGCACGTGTTTTGTTCAGTCGGCGTTGGCAATTAGTTGAAAATCGGGTGGAGGAGGTATAATTTTTATACCATCAACTTAAATGGTCACCAGTCCGGAGCAGTATGATAGCTCAACTGGTAGTAGTTTCAACTACGAGGTCTGACCGGAGACTTAATTCTGGTACCACGGGGAGTAGGAGCCCTTGGAGTTCGCTCCAACCTACTCATGCGGACTGGCCCCTCGGGGAGTATCGTGGTGGTTGTGGTTTAATACCCGAATGCGGGGAGAGTGATATTTGTCACTCAATGTGGAGTTGCATTGCAACCGGGTGCCGGACCCAAAGTACGGCAGAGGTTTTAGATAGGCCTCGAACCTCACCAAGGTGGTTAGTGTGTCCATTCCACACGCCAATTGGTACTGAATAATGCATTGAATTTTTCGGGGCGCTGATCATCGCATTGATTTGATCCGCTGTGCTTTTGAGCACCGTGAGGTAAGGCCGTCGTCGGCAGGTACTCACGTTAATATTGGCTTTAGATGTCCCTCTAATTAAAGAGCCGAAACCACATGGTGATATATTTGCATATAAGTACTAATTTATTTTCATATAAATACTAATTGTATGAATTCATACAAGTAAATAATTTTCATATTAATACTTATTGTACGAATTCATACAAGTAAATAATTTTCATATAAATACTAAATAATTTTCATATAACTAGGTACTAAGTTTATGAATTCATACAAGTAAAAAATTTTCATATAGATACTAAGTTTATGAATTCATACAAGTAAATAATTTTCATATAAGTACTAATTAATTTTCATATAAATAC